>NW_015508095.1:7709-11865 GCF_001515645.1 Sinocyclocheilus grahami | reverse complement strand
TGAGCATGTAAGAAATATTGCTGCTGCAAATATAACATACATTAAATAACCCCCCACAAAGCAGGAGACATTGAAGGGACAATACAAGCCAAACCAAGAACAAAACACCCCCCAACATGCAGATCTATCACCAAGACATATGTACTGCTGCTGCTCTGAAGAGCCATGTGAACCGCATGTATTACTATCTATGTGTGCCTGGGCTACCACGCTGACCGGCTTAATGCTAGTGGCCTATGAATATGTGAGCCTTGGCTATCACACCGACCGGCTTAACAATAGTGGCTATGACTATATTAGCCTGGGCTACCATGCCAACTGGCTTAACTCTAATTAGACGCGCACTGTGTGTAATGTTTAATTAACAAAATGGATATACGTTGCAATCCGATAGATAAGACCCCAGCACCCACCTGAGCAAATATCATAATTTAGTCATTTGATAACTGCTGTTACTTCTCCACTTCATCAGTTCCAGCGGCAGCGTAACAGCTTGTTAATTCATGTTCGTGCATGAATTCAAAGTTAGCCGATGCATGCCATTTTACTCTCTCGTGCAGATAAAAGTTGTCAGTTACAGTGCACAAAAAACACTGGGTGGACTGACCTGAATGAACTGAAATAAAAGCAGAATATAAATGTTGGTTCTCCATTTTCTGAATTACACAGTGAGAGCACACGTCACACGAGCACATTTGTCCGAACTACACTACCCATAATGCATTTCACTCTGAACTAACTGTTACAGCCGTAGATAGTGATATTCACGTCTCCCCCAACACTGTGATTGATATGACTACGATAAGCTCGTGCTTCTGACGCTGTGTGCAGCTGAAATCAACCACACACTCATCACAATGAAAACACTAACCTTAGAAATAATGAATGTTAACACTGGGATAATAGCTGATGTATATGGTGAACCCCTGTTGAAATGCATACACAAGAATGCTCATTTCATTCAACCTGTTTTATGTCCGTGACTACCAGCGTGTCCTCAGAGAGATTACATATGCTCTAAACTGCGTTTTGCTCTGGCTGTATAAACACAGATGCTAAATGCTGCTGCTAATATGCTTAATATTCGCTCCTGCATACAATGCAAACTGCTAACATGACACTTAGTTTAAACTTGATTATGGTTGCTAATTTTTTTTAATTAATTTAGGCACACCACGCAATACACACAGCGATATGGATTAGAAGAGCATTCACTTAGCTTAGATGTTGATTTCACTGTTCTGAAGCAAGCTGCAACTGCAAGCACTAATCATATATTTGAATGTTGAGCAGCGAGCTCATTGGCTACAGATACAGGAGAGAACCAATCAGCTGTGCCATGTGATAATGATGTCATTAGGTCAGACTGAGTTAGACCTATTGGACTGCGCCATCTAGAGTTTCATGCCAGAACTCTGTATAGCTATTATTTGTAATACTGACCCCAGGTAAATGTTACCCAAGCAGGTTAGAAAACAGGCTGCAGGTATAAACTAAGCCAAGGTCTTTAGGAAAGAGGTTTTGTAAGTTTATATTTATGTTCCACAAGGTCGGGTGATCAGTCCGTCAGTAGAGACGTCTTCCACTGGTGATGCAGATTGTGTGCAGTGGGGAGGGCACAGAATTGCATTCCGGTAGCCGCTGATATGCTGGCCTGGAGGATGCTGAACTTCTGTTGTGCAAAGAGGGTCCTTAGAGTGTGGACCGGGCAGCTGGGTCAGATGGGTCTTCATAGGGCTGCATTGCTGAGGAGCCGTGGTTTCAGGCAGTGTCTGCCAATGCGTAGGTCCTTTGTGGACTGCACTGCTTTCGGAGTGACAAGAGTCAGATGAGGTTCGTCACTGCTGGGTCCTTTGCGACTGAAGGGCAGCCATAGGCAATATAAAAGGTTTACTCAAGAGCTGAGCTGAACCTTAAAGGGATAGTTCACCCCAAAATGAAAATTCTGTCATTAATTACACACCCTCATGTCGTTTCAAACCCGTAAGACCTTCGTTCATCTTTGGAACACAAATTAAGATATTTTTGATGGAATCTGAGAGCTGTCTGACCCTGCATAGACAGCAACGCAACTGAAATGTTCCTAAGTCCAGAAACGTATCAAGGAGATCGGTAAAATAATCCATGTGACATCTTGAAGTCTCTCCTCATCAGGCCATAAACTTAGGCTGTGGTGTCTGTTAATGTCACCTTTCCCATCGAGTTGGAAGCACAGAACGTTGTTTCTGCTATTTTCTCTCTGGATGAAAGACTCAGAATGGTGTATCTGCTATTGTCTCACCTTCTCAGGCTGGAGACTCAGAACAAGGAGTTATCTGTTGGAAGGGTACTTTTATCCGTTTCTGATGAGGAGACTGGAATCTGGCACCTCTCCATTCCTGGAATGTGATTGTCCACTTGTGTCTGAGGTGACCATGGTGTTGCCCACCCTAGTGTGGAACTCATTTGCATATAGTAGAGTACACAATTAAACATGCAATATTTCTTTAGCAAACCAGATTTACCAAATCATAGGGAGCTGTAGCGTCTCGACCAATCTGACACACAAATTTTTATTTGATTTAACAAATCAATTATTCATTAGATTAACAAATCGTCAGAGTCCCCTCACTCAATAAACTGGATGCCAGGATTTCTGCTGAACACCAGGCCCCCTGGTCACCATGACAACTAATCATATCATCACTGGTTTTATGACCCCCCCAGGAATGTGAGTAGAATAACCCACTCTTTGTCCCCATTGCAAAGGCAGAGCAGAAATTGACTTTTCTACTAATTAATTCATAGGAAAACCTTTCTTTGAATGAACACACATATTCTTCAGGCCATTGTGTATATTATTGCTGTTTTGTATTAATCTGTTGTATTATAGACTATTTTATTCATGCTTACGATAAACCATTCATTCATATAACCTTACATACAGTGTTGCAAATTACCATGCTTTCAAACAAAGGGCCATAAAAACGCCCCAGTATCTCAAAACGCCCACTTGGGATTCCGGCCTCTCTCATTGGATAAGCCCATCTTGAGAGGTGGGGATCTTCTCTGACCTTAAAGCTGACACACCATGTGACCCGCCCCAGTCAGTGGTTCGGTCAGATGCTAAGATGAAGATGTGAGAAAACGCTTCAGGATACCAAAGCATTGTGCCAGGCCTTTCTTCGGCCTTGTCCTTTCCATTCTTCAAGGAATTTTTATAGCAGTCCTTTCCTAAACCTTATGATTGGGTTTGGTGGTAACGGTCAACCAGTGGTCCAATGAGAAGTCCTCTCTTAGGTGGTCGTGGGTGCAGAAGTTCTCCCTTCCTGTCCTGCTAGGGGTGTCTGGCAGTTGTCTTGGCATTTTATCTGATGTTTCTGAACATTTGTTTATGTTCCTCCACCAAAATCCAATCACAGTGTGGCACATCTCCCTCCACATGACAGTTAGAGAGGGGCCCTAACATAAACTGGTCCCTGAAATGCCATCTTGACTGTTGTTCACTACTCCTAGTACCGGTTGGAAATGTAGATGGGGGAGTGAATGAACAGCGCTCTCTTCCACCCTCAATACCCATGACTGAGATGCCTTTGAGGAAGAAACCGTACCCTAATTGCCCGGGCAGCACATCAAATGGCTGCCCATTGCTCTGGGTATGTGTTCATGGTGTGTGTGTGTGTGTTCACTACTCACTGCTGTTTGTGGACTCGAACACTCGGTTAAATGCAGAGAACAAATTCCAAGTATGAGTTACCATACTCAGCCTACATGTTGTCACTTAAGTAAAGAAAAGAATGGTAAAGAAAAACAAATAAACAAAAAAGATTCAACAGTGCCAGAAACTATTGTAGCGTCTGGACCACTCAAGCACACAATATATATTTTGTTAGCTAGATTTAACAAATACTCTGTAACACCCCAGGAAGCTGAACAGGCCCCTGGTTCCATAGCAATGCTGACACCAGATACTTTTACGACTTTGTGGAATGTGAGCAGAGACTCTCAGCTGCATTTTCCAGAAGCAAGAGGCACAAAGGCAGTGTAGAAATTGACTTTTCTACTAATTAATTCATAGGAAAACCTTTCTTTGAATGAACACACATGATCCTTCAGGTCATTGGGTATATTATTGTCATCGTGTATTTGGTCTTTGAAATTGTATACTGTTATGCAG
>NW_015508095.1:0-788 GCF_001515645.1 Sinocyclocheilus grahami | reverse complement strand
TAGTAATTTCGATTCAAGTCCATTTGCAAATTACCATGCTTTCAAACAAAGGGCCATAAAAACGCCCCAGTATCTCAAAACGCCCACTTGGGATTCCGGCCTCTCTCATTGGATAAGCCCATCTTGAGAGGTGGGGATCTTCTCTGACCTTAAAGCTGACACACCATGTGACCCGCCCCAGTCAGTGGTTCGGTCAGATGCTAAGATGAAGATGTGAGAAAACGCTTCAGGATACCAAAGCATTGTGCCAGGCCTTTCTTCGGCCTTGTCCTTTCCATTCTTCAAGGAATTTTTATAGCAGTCCTTTCCTAAACCTTATGATTGGGTTTGGTGGTAACGGTCAACCAGTGGTCCAATGAGAAGTCCTCTCTTAGGTGGTCGTGGGTGCAGAAGTTCTCCCTTCCTGTCCTGCTAGGGGTGTCTGGCAGTTGTCTTGGCATTTTATCTGATGTTTCTGAACATTTGTTTATGTTCCTCCACCAAAATCCAATCACAGTGTGGCACATCTCCCTCCACATGACAGTTAGAGAGGGGCCCTAACATAAACTGGTCCCTGAAATGCCATCTTGACTGTTGTTCACTACTCCTAGTACCGGTTGGAAATGTAGATGGGGGAGTGAATGAACAGCGCTCTCTTCCACCCTCAATACCCATGACTGAGATGCCTTTGAGGAAGAAACCGTACCCTAATTGCCCGGGCAGCACATCAAATGGCTGCCCATTGCTCTGGGTATGTGTTCATGGTGTGTGTGTGTGTGTTCACTACTCACTGCTGTTTGTGGACTCGA
>NW_015508094.1:30517-31075 GCF_001515645.1 Sinocyclocheilus grahami | reverse complement strand
ACACACCCCCTGCTACGGTTCGGAATTTAAAAATTCCCTCAGTTATTATGGTCGCTCCAACTGCGCTGAGGCAGTCATGTATTATTCCTGGTCTTATTGATGTAGATCAAAGACCCGAAGACGAGTTTAGCATCTGCAGTGTATGTGTCTGTCTGCTGAACTCTGCCAAACACTACGAGAGTTCATGAACCGGTTCTCAATTGGCTAAGTGGGTTTCAAATCTCTCGGTTTCATTCATATATTCTGTAGTGGAATCCGTAATGCAGCAGTGAGAATTTCATGCGGATTCTTCTGATTTATTTTTCATTAGCCTATCGCTTTACAGCACTGAAGTTTTCAGGGAACTTTAGGGCTTTAATTCCCTGCTCAGTTTCATATTGATTAAAACATGGATGATATCGGGAATACTGCATGGTTAATGAACCGATGAGATCTTAATGAAATGAGAAGATGTTTACTAGTAATGAAGAAGCTAGATGTTTTAGTGTTAGGAACGGTATGCATTTTAAATCATTTTAAATGTGCATTCAGTACAAGTACAGTCTTTTTTTTTTTTTT
>NW_015508094.1:23804-27204 GCF_001515645.1 Sinocyclocheilus grahami | reverse complement strand
ATCAGAAAAGTAGAAATTGTTCATATGGATATAATATAAACTACATTTTTTTTTAAATAAGTCTCTTAAACTCACCAAGACTGCATTCATTTGATTGCAAAAGATCACAGTAACAGTAATATTGTGAAGTATTATAACAATTATAATTAACTGTGTATTTGATATATTTAAAAATGCTTTTTTTTTTGCTGTGATGGCAAAGCTGAATTTTCAGCAGCCATTACTCCAGTCTTAAGTATCAAATGATCCTTCAGAAATCATTCTAATATGCTGATTCACTGACTTTCTGACCCCAAACCTTTGAATAGTAGTGTATATTCGTATATATAATAAATATTAGAGGCAGATGTCTGTCATTAGATTAGATTTTAATTCCTTCTCAGAATTATTCATAAATTTGTAGCAATCATACATTTATCGTGGGAACATGTATATTACATTATAGTTATTATTCCTGAAAATGTAATTAGAAATGGTTTATATTTGAAACAATCATATGGTGCTGACAATTTGAAGATAATCCAGTGAAATTTATGTGATTTGTTAATTTTTTATTTGGAACTTCATGGACACAAACCAAAAGATAAGACCATTCATAACAAACGAATACATCTGGCATCAGTGAACAAACATTCACACTACGTAACACTTGAGTGAGTAAAAACAGTAAAACTGATATTATAAACAGACTCCAGACCCTTTACAGATTGTAAACCATTTTCCAAGTCAAATAGCCAATGTACAGATGAAGTCTAATATTAATGTGACAAGTTGCAGTTACACCTGAATAATGTACAGCCGCCATTTCCACTGATATCCCAAAGTGTATAGCAAAATCTCTACTTTCTACAATCACACTGTATATACTGTTACACCACCCAGCCCTAATATTTCTGACCTTTGTTCATATACTTTGTTCCCAAAAGGTTTTACTAAGTTGATGTCAGTTATGATGTTTTTTTTTTAGAGAGTTTGAAGGTCACACCAGTAAGCATGTCTAATTATGGTTGGCAATACTTTTTGGGCATAATTTTGTAAATGATATTACTACTGAAGAATGCTGTAGATGGGTTATGCACACATGTGGTTTCTTAATGATCTCATGAGGATTGTCTGACCCTTAGTGACCGGCGGGCATCAGACAGAACTGGCCAGGCTTTGGCGTGCATGACATAGGCACAACACGCATTGCTCAATGTAGTCTCTTGCTGAGCGTGGGAATGGAATAAATGCTGCTGTTGTGTTTGTGTCATGATTATAATCAGGTGCTTGAGATTTCTGTCAGTATGCGTCACAAAGTTGGAATCTTTTGTAATTTCTCGTGCATGCTCCACAGAGGTCTTTCTGTATGTGTGTTTATCTGAGTGTCTTTGTATTTATACTGGCACTGCCCTCAGACTAGACAAGATTACACTCTGCCTGCATATGCAACTGAAATCATACGCTCTTACTTAAATACACACACTGTAAAAAAGAAATCCGTAAAATTTACGGTAAAAAAAACGGCAGCTGTGGTTGCCGGAATTTTACTGTAAAAAATACGGTAGCAACGTTTTAGGTTTTACGGTTTTACCTTAAATTTATAGTTAAATATCGAAATTTCATTAACTGATATAATGTTAATATACCAACCTTATTGAAGTACTGAAATCTGTTTTGTACCTTTGTAATACACTGATAACCACCAAATGCAGGTGGTGATGAGAAAGTCACATGATGAACCAAAGCCCATCACAAGCAGCTTTTAAATAATAACATAAGGTGCACAGTTTCATTCACACAAACACTAAACACCATCATGGTAACACACATGAAACTGAAATAATGCAATAAACATTCATTTAACAACATTAGGTGTAACACACAACCATAATATACAAAACCGATAAGAAAAAACTAAGAAGAAACAGTTATTTCAACAACAAAAAAAATCTAATTTGAAATGTAACGCAGGGAATTGTGGGAATGTCAATTTACGGTTATTCACTGTAAATTATACGGTCTTTTTCACTTCCAAAAACGGTATACTACCGTAAAATTAGTGTCCAATACATGTAATGTCCAATACAGTTTTTCACTGTATAGAGTAGGGGAATTTACCGTTAACCATTTAACAGGTTTTTACTGTAGCATTTTTACAGTCATTTACTGTTAAATTCACAGTCATTTTTTTACAGTGCAGCAGATTCAATCTGTACGTTTTTTGACAGGTGAATGCATTTGTGTGATGTACGAATTTACAACGCTACTGTCAATCCAAAAAGTACTTGGCCACGCTTGTGTGAGATAAATAGCAAAATATCAAACCAACATATTAAAGATTTAAATTTTCAAGAAATATATTTAGTAAGAGACTGTTTGAAGTTAGATTTCAAATTATAAAACAGTAGATATACTGTAACCTGTGTGAATTTCTAAAACTTAAATAGAAATAAATAAAATAATTTAAAAATAAATTATTAAATTAAATGATTTTGATATAATCATATAATTTAAACATTTAAATGATTAAATATTTAAGTTATTATTATTTTATTATTTTTGTAGATAAACTAGTAGTGCATAGCACTAATGTTGTAGGTTTGATTCCCATGGAATGCATGGACAGATAAAAAGTGCGTAGATTGAATGCCCTGTAGGTTGCTTTGGATGGAAGCGTCTCCCGAATACAAAAATGTAAATGTTTTTCAGAATGACGTGCATTGATGAATTGCCCACAATAAGACCCAAAACATGTGTTTAGAAAATAAATGGGGTCAGTTTTGACTTCAACTTCAACTGCAAGCTTGTGTGTAACTTCTCCGAGTGGTGTATGTGTGTTTGTTTAAAACGGCAAGAGCGCACAGGTCTGCCGCGGTGGGATTAATTAGGATTCGCTAGATTTTCTTATTTACTCTTTTCTTTATTTATGTGTGTCAGCTTTCCCCTTGTGTGCATACAAATACTAATACAGCATTCTGTGCATGAGTGTTCCATCTCTGATGTAGTAACTTGAGTTTCAAGCGCTGAACCTGTCGTGACCTCCGCTGGATTCTGCGAGCGAGTGATTAATGGCAGTGAGCCAGAGCGCAGAGCCGCAGGGGGTGCGTGTCTGTGAGTTTGTGTACAGTGCGAAACGACACCAGGCCCTGAAGACTCTCATAAAAGTCAGACCATAAAGTGACAAGTGATTGAGTGCTAGCAACAGACACAAAACCAACACAGACACATCTGTGTGTGAGCGACAGTGACACCTAATGCGTTTGTTGAACTAGTCGTCTTTGTTTTCAGTCGGTCTGGATTTTTGGAACATGCAGGTAGCAGCAAATCAAAACAATACGGGTGCATTTCATGCCGTATATCAGGTCTTATATTAACATTTCGTTATATTTGCATGCCGATAGAGAACAGAATGTTTAAG
>NW_015508094.1:21711-22275 GCF_001515645.1 Sinocyclocheilus grahami | reverse complement strand
TTGGGATCAGTAAGACTTGTAATGTTTTTTAAAGAAGTCTCTTTTTTAAAATCAAAAATACAGGAAAAAAACAGTGATCTTGCTAAATGTTATTGCAATATAAAATAATGGTTTCTATTTTAATATTTTAAGTTTTAATTTCTTTCAAAAACAGAAAGAATAAAAATTTACTGACCCCAAACTTTTGAACTGTAGTGTATATTGTTAGAAAAGATTTCTATTTTAAATAAATGCTCTTCTTTTTAACTTTTTATTAATCAAAGAATCCTGAAAAAAAGTATCACAGGTTCCAAAAAAATATTAAGCAGCACAACAGTTTCCAGCACTGATAATAAATCAGCATATTAGAATGTTTTCTGAAGGATCGTGTGACACTGAAGACTGGAGTAATGATGCTGAAAATTCAGCTTTGCATCACAGAAATAAATTCTATTTTAAAGCGTATTAAAATAGAAACCATTATTTTATATTGTAATAACATTTAGCAAGATTAAGTTTTTTTTCTGTATTTTTGATGAGCATGGGGTGCTGTCTGTCGAGAGCAGGGGTGCCGTGTAAAAAAAA
>NW_015508094.1:15756-17381 GCF_001515645.1 Sinocyclocheilus grahami | reverse complement strand
ATGTCTCTCTCTCTCTGTATCTCACACACAGACTGGCTCCTCTCCATGAAACCTGAAACTTCCAAAGCTGTCACTGACGTTTATCCCCTGAAATCTCTAAACAAAGGCGTGTGTGTATGTATGTCAGGGCAAGTTATATTTTTTGCCTGTGAGTGTGAAAGTGGATTTTTACAGTATGTTTGTGATGTCACTGAAAGGCAGGGTCACGTAGAGTTCAGTAAACTGCAGATGGTAATAATAATGCATGAGTTTGAGTGAATTTGCACTGTCTAGTTCTGGTAATAAGAGTGAGGTGAGTGATCGCAGCACACATGACTGCTACAAATGAACTCACAGGGCCTTATTTCCAGAGAGCCACAGGTTTCTCATAGTCTTATGCACTTATCTAATTTACACTAGCTTAGAAAGGGTTTTATCATGCTAGGTTGTACAATACTTAAAACATTATTTCCATTTAAATAGATGGCTGTTTAAGTTAGATTTTCGGTTATTCAGTCTCTTATTCATCTGTGATAGCTTCTTGTTTCTGATGTCTTTGATATTGCGCTGTGGGGGTCAGTCTTGCATAAGCAAAGTCCCTTTAAGGCAAGTCATTTCACTTAGCAGGCATCTTTGAAATGCCTCTGGGGCATGCAAGTGCAGCTCCTATCTCTTTGAATGGGGAAACATCAAATTCTCCAAAACTGTTTGCCAACCTTACAATTAAATTTCATATTTGAAATCCGACAACAGCTGTCTCATAAATGTTGTTTCTTTTGCTCAAATAGCATTAAAAAGCTTATTTTTCAGACTAGACAAGCCAGTGCGCATGCGCAGTCCTAAGCGTGCATCTCAGAATGCTGTTTCTATAGCAACTGGAGCTTTCTAACGGCAACTGCAGTGACGTGATGACTTTACCTATTAGCGAATTGGCTCTTTTATTCAGAAGACCGAGCTTCCTTCGATAGAGCGGCCATATTGAGCGTTGCATTTTCCCCCGTGCAAAACTATACAAGTGACACGTCTTGGGTATTCTATAGTCTTTGGCATAAGTGTGTTTGTGCACTGCGGCCAGTCAGTTTAATGGTTTCTCACCCACATATGCTCATGTATGGTTATATGCATCGGTGTGCTTGTGAGTATGGTTTGTACTTGCACACACACACACACACACACACACACAAATCCCAGGGCAGTTTTTAGATGCACATGAGTTTAATTATGACACAGTATAGCATTGCACTCACTCGCACGCTCATTTACAGAAAGGCTGAGTAAAGTCATAACCCAGTCATAACTCTTGAAATGACTATATCAACCCGATCACCTCTTGTCTATGTCTGTCTGTCTTACTAACTATCTGTATGTCTCTCTCTATTTGTCTGTCTTACTATCTGTTTGTCTTTCTGTTTTACTATCTCTCTTTGTCTGTCTTACTAGCCGTCTGTCTTTCTGTCTCACTATCTCTATTTGTCTCTCACTATCTATCTTTCAGTCTGTCTTACTCTATATGTTTTACTATCTATCTGTCTTCCTATCTCTCTTTGTCTGTCTATCTTTCTTGCTATCTATCGATATCAAGGGTGGCCAACGTCGGTCCAGGAGAGCCACAGTCCTGCAGAGTTTTGCTCCAACCTTGATTAAAA
>NW_015508094.1:8776-9952 GCF_001515645.1 Sinocyclocheilus grahami | reverse complement strand
TTTTTTTACATGCTTTAACTACTGTGGCTTAGTGGTTCGCAAAAAAATTTAATAAAAATGTCCCCTTGACAGACTTTTTAATATACCCCAGCTTCAGAGGTCACAACACATCCCATATGCTCTGATACAAAGTGTTCTGCGATCTTAAAATGATCTTGTGAAAATCCGTTAGAGCAGTAACAGCCACCTTGCCAGTAACTAACACCGTTTTGATGTCATCTGTTTGAATACAGAGAGATGCCTGGAAGATCATGAACTGGTTGTTCCTGTGCAGGCCTACATGTCTCCGGAGAGCAAGTTTCTCTTCAGGAAGAACTACGCCAAGTACGAGTTCTTCAGAAACCCACTGGTGAGTTGTCACAGAGAACAACTGTTTTCCTTCAGCCCACCCATGTGTTTCCTTGCCTCTCAAGACTACCACTTCAAGCTTAAATCCTTTGAAATTAAAGTCCGATTATCCTCGAAAATCTTGCCAAGAACACTTGATTCATGACCTGTGAGCTATAAATCCCTTAAATATGTAAATATCTCCAAAAAACGTCATGTTCCCACATTCCTGTTTTCCATATGCGAGAAAAACCTCCTTGTTAATCCATTTCCAGCCATTCAAGCACAGCTTGCACGTGTTCCACCTCACTAAGCACGTAACCTGCTTTTTTCTTATAAGCCAGTACTCAACACCTTTTAACTGATGGCATTTTGACAAGTACATTTGAATGTGTCGTATAAGCATCTTACGGTGTGAACACTGTGAAACATTTTATCCTGCTTTTTGTAAGCCATGGACTTTTTGTATGCTTGGAAAAAATGTTGATGCAAAAGCTTAATCTTATTTGAGCCTCTGCTTTAGTACGGTATGTAGTGTGTGCCAGCACTTGAGGCATCTTTGGGCCGGTTAGTCCGAGTCTGTTTTGACAGAGCACTTAACCTGCTCTTGGTAATCCGTGGCTTTGGCAAATGCTTAGTGCAACTCACCTAAATTAGCTTTAGATGAGTTTCAGCTTGTGTGTGTGCTTGAATTCATGCATGTTTCTTACCATGATCCTCTAACTCAACTGTTAAAGAGTCACGCCTCGATTTACTGGTTGTTCAAAAATTGAGTTGTTGATTTGTGTGATCAGCTAATCTATTTATTACTCACCTAAATGAATAATTATAGTTAATTGTGTGTGTGTG
>NW_015508094.1:5990-8766 GCF_001515645.1 Sinocyclocheilus grahami | reverse complement strand
GATTACATATTATTCACACAATGGCAGTAAATTATTCATAATTTGGTTTGCTGGTATGCTCTATTTCTTATTTATTCCTTTTTAATTGGAAAGTCTTCCTTTGCATCATCCCACAACCCATTCATGAACCCCAGCTTGGGAAACCCTGGCATAATGCAATATTTAGTACACTTCATGATGTTGAATGTAATAAATATTAAAAGTAATAACAAACATTTACCGAAAGAGAATTCAGTTAAAAATTTAACAAAAAGGTGCAAATTTGAACCTTTGTAACAAATTCAGAGCTTGTTCCGTTCTTTCCCCTCAGTTTAGTAACAATCATCTTATGTAATTGTCTCCTAAGAAAGGCATCTGCTCTTGGTGGGGTGATCCTAAAATGGCTTCCTTAGTAATCATTCAGACTAATCAATGAAAAAAAAAACATTTGCTCAACCCTAGTTCATACACACACTAGTTGTTCCATTAAGTTTCTTGTGAACTACTGGCATATGTTCAGTGCAGACGGTCTTTCCTTACTTCTCACCATTTATCTCCTCTCACAGAACTTCTTTCCAGAGCAGATGGTAGCGTGGTGTCAGGAAACGAATGGCTCTATCCCACAGTCACAGCTCTTACAGGTGAGGAAAACATGCAAATTGATCTGTGACATGACAAAATCTGGATTAGCCCACATTATGAACCTGTACGTCACTCTTGCATGACTGTTGCAGCTGAATTAGGATTTTAGTGGATTCAAACAGCTTTTGAAATGCATTCTTATGTCTTGTGATAGCAAAGAGGCCGCGTTATTGAAGCATGAAAGGCATCCAGGTTTGAAGAGCCCATTTTCCAGATGGTCCTCTGCTTTTTTCCCCCTCCTGCACAGAATTTCTTGAATTCCAGCAGCTGTCCAGAGATCCAGGGCTTCCTTTATATGAAAGAGATGGGCCGCAAGTCCTGGAAGAAGCTCTACATGTTCTTGCGCCGTTCTGGGCTGTACTACTCTACTAAAGGAATGTCTAAGGCAAGCTTCTCTTTAATATTAGAATATGAATTCAAGTCTTTGAATTTCATATGTATTTATGAACATATCAATGATTTTACAAGTTTTGACAGCTCTTATGTGTCTGTTATGCCTAAACTTTCTTGCAAATAAATACAGTGCGGTCCAAAAGTCCATGTTGAAAGACTGGGATTCATAATATAACTGGAAATACATTTTTGTGATTTAATTTTGATTTAAAGATTACTAGGTCATTAACATATTCATGTGAAATAAATATTTAATGAATTGTTATTTAATTGTTATTGTAATGTTATAAGGACATTAGTTGTAATTTTATCATTATTAATAAATTATTATTATTATTATTATTAAAAATAGATATGCTTATTTATTTATATTTGTTAATTTTTCCATTGAACTTTTAATTTTCTTTAGAATTTCAAATAAATATTGAATGAATTGTTATATAATTGTTATTGTAATGTTATAAGGACATTAGTTGTAATTGTATCATTATTAATAAATTATTAATATTATTATTACAAATAGATATAAATAAACAAATAAGCATATTTGTTAATTTTTCCATTGAACTTTTTATTTTCTTTAGAATTTCAAATGAATATTTAATGAATTGTTGTATAATTTTTATTGTAATGTTATAAGGACATTAGTTGTAATTTTATCATAATTAATTATTATTAAAAATAGATATAAATAAACAAATCAGTATATTTATGTAATTTTTTCCATTGAACTTGTAATTTTCTCAATTTGTTATGCGAATAATTCAAATTGTAATAAAAAATGCATCAAATTAGTTTAGAATAATGGCAAATTGAATTTTCACTACAAATTAAATGCTAAATAGACTTTTTACTAGTGGTCTCAGACTTTTGGACCATGTTGTATTTTATTTTAATAAAGAATTTCAGGATAACTGTTTCACTGTTCATAACAGTCATTATGTAGGTCTGTCTTTGGGAGCTGTATTGTGATGAATTTTTAATTGGGTTGTTTAGGAGCCAAGGCACCTGCAGTTACTGTCGGACTTAGAGGAGAGCAATGTTTTCACTGTGACGACAGGCAGAAAGATGCACAACGCGCCCACAGACTACCAATTCTGCATTAAGGTGAGCAGGATGACGGTCAGTAAATGAACAAAATCATTGACATTGAAATTAGAGGAGGCATGGATGGCACAATTTCCAAATCAATGATTTTCCCCCTTTAAATAACTACCCATGCCTCTCCTGGTACAGTGCATGCTAGTCATTATTAACTTGAGCGCCTTGATTTGACAGTAGATATATTGCTTGATTGACAGCCCAGTAAGGGCAGGACAGAACAGAAGGTGTTGAAGATGCTGTGTGCCGAGGACGAGCAGAGCCGTACGTGCTGGATGACTGCTTTCAGACTGCTCAAGGTATACAGTAAAAACAGAAAAAATTACATATTATTACAATTTAAATAACTTGTTTCTGTTTTAATATATTTTAAAATCCAATTTATTCCTATGATAGTAAAGCTGAATTTTCAGCAGCCAATAATCAAGTCTAGTCATAGACGAATTATAAAATACCTTTAGTACCATGTCAAAAAATCAGCATTCTCTGATGAAGAAAAAAGTTAATTCATTTATTTGAAATAGATTGTTTTGTAATATTATAAATGTCTTTACTGTCAGTTTTGGACAATTTAATGCATCCTGGCTTATATTACGGACTCAAACCTTTGAACGGTAGTGTACTAGACCAGTGATTCCCAACCTTTTTTTAGTCGCGGCAC
>NW_015508094.1:2497-2712 GCF_001515645.1 Sinocyclocheilus grahami | reverse complement strand
AAACTCAAACACCCCTGCACCATGGTGGCCTTATGACCCCCTCCTGATCTTTACAAACAACACACACACACATAAAAGTAACTGAGAAACTGGATGCTTTTTTCAATAATAATTTCCAGTCATTTTCACAATAAGCTGACGCAACCCACAGGCATGAAAAAGATCTCTGTTTTTCTCACAGCTCTGGGATTAGCATGGAAACGTTTGGGAATAAT
>NW_015508094.1:0-959 GCF_001515645.1 Sinocyclocheilus grahami | reverse complement strand
CCTGCGGGGACGCTCGAGGACTTTGCGAAGTCCCGTCTCACGGGCGTGTCCGTAATCCTCCGGGGCTGTGTGACATAATGCGGTGAGGAGATTATCTCCCGTGCCAGTTTTGCAAAAGGAGGTTAGCGGCAAAAAAGCCAGTGTACGGTTACCTGCGGCGCTACTTCAGCAGTCTCCTGTGTGTCCCTGACGACTGCCTTGTTACCCTTCCAACACTGGCCCAGCAAGACTAAGCTATGGTTTTATATGCTAGCTCTGACAGCTGACTGTTATACTGCTGAGCTAGAACCACACGCGCCTAGGACGAGTGTGTACGATGCACACTGCGATTGTCAAACACTTTATACCACACAAGCACCTTTTAATTTTCACATTGGATTCACGCTGCTTAACGTATGGGAAACGCTTTAAGAACGTGTTTCATCTCAAATGTTAGCTACGATGCTATCTTACGTTAACGCTTCTTTGCCGCTTCATACGTAAATCGACTTTGTAAATTGTTACGAAAAGTACATGCTTGACGCATTCATTGTAAGGGATTGCGGTTGGCTTTTCATCACATGTTAGATTTAGTAATTTAGTCACAGTTCCTGCCTGCATGAGTTAAGACAAGGACGCCTGAAAACGAAATATGTTCTAATTGGAATACGTTAGTGGGAACGCTGATTCGTTCCGTCCTACTCAAGCTCGAAGTGTTTGGATAATGCTTCTTTTTATCAGACTTGTGCTGTGTGGCTCACAATTATGAAAAGCCAAACATGCATGTAAAATCAACTTCCCCGATCTTTAATATGCCGTGTTGGTGGATTTCTTTGAACACATGTGATTTGAGATTATTGCACATGTATGTTTGGCTCAAATGCAGCTTTGTCTATTAGAAACATGGCAACAGTCACGCTCTTCTAAGTATGCGAAGCCTAAGGAGAGGTAGTAGATCTAACACTGTATTAAAACACCAT
>NW_015508093.1:29073-31082 GCF_001515645.1 Sinocyclocheilus grahami | reverse complement strand
TTTTTATTATTTTACCATTTATAATTTTTTTCTCATGCATGAATAGGATATATGTGTCCCATTCATTTTCTCCATAAAGACTTCACAAAAATGTATTTTAAAGCACATGCAGATGAGTTACAACATTACAAACTTTGATTTGAAGAAGAAAAAACCTGTGATGCAAAACTTGATTTTTCTTGTAGTTTTTCATGTAATCTGGATTACATAATCAGATTCCACAAGAACTGTACTTGTAATTATATTGCATTTTAAAATCATCATAATCAGATTAGAGTTACTTGTTATGGATTACATTAAATATCATTCACACAATGGCATCTATTGACTTTCACTAATTATTGATCTGGACAAAAGTCAGGACAAACTGATTTAAAACCTGAACACTCTTAATGTGTAATGTCATCGCTGTTTTCATGTGATGCAGGGATTCCCAAACTTTTTTGTCAGACAAACCCCTTTGACTTAAAATATTTACTTGAAATCCCCTGAGATTTTGAACAAGTTATTTCAAAAGTAATCTAAATGTAGTCAGAATACATCACCTAAAATGAGTAATCTAGATTACAGTACAAACTACAATTTTCTTCATGTAATTTGTAATAAGTAATTATACTTTGCACTGCTTACATGTCTGTGGTTTATACAGAATCATTCACCAGTTTCTCAATAGAGAAAATGAATCGGACTTCCAGAATACAGAGTAATATTATAAATACATTACAATTTTTGGACAAAGCTTGAAAGATCAATTCAGCCTCTGAGGTATAGTAAAAGTAACAGTTCTGAGCAATGTCAGTAAGAGTTTGCATAATGTGTTGGTTATGTATAACCATTTGACAACAGTTGCCTATACATTTTGGATCAAAGACAATTACCTCATTTTTTACTAGTATATCATGTTAAATTGTCCTGTGCATGAACTTAAAATAGCTGCGTCATACAAATATTTAAGAATGTATTTTATATTGCACAAAGAAACAACAAACGTCAAAGTCACTTTCCAGAACCTTAACCCTCTCTGTTGAACTGTGGTGGATCAAGGATCCGTCCTTATTCATCTTATTTGAATCATTCCTGTAATAAAGTGCTTGCGATGCTCATCATCATGACTTGGATAAAACCACTTGCTAAATGATTAAATGCAAATATATACTCTAGATACAGTGAGTGTCACAGTTTACAGGAGGTATAATAAATAATTGCACTCGTTTCAATGCCCGGACTTCGCCTGTGCTTTATCCCTTCTTCATCTTCAACTAGAGTTGTTATATCAAAGCCAAAGCAATGGGAAATATAACAAAAATGTTTAAAGAAAGACAAAGTCTCTTACTCATGAACACAAATACCCCTTGAAGCCACGCAATCATAGGATTAAACACCAACAGAAAGCATAGGAAGAGCACAAAAAATAATATAAACATGAATAAATGATTGCATGATCATAAATGCATAATAAAACCAAAACACAACTCTGATATGCAATTACTCTCTTGACGATAAGAGACACTAATTACCTTACAATCATGTTTCCAGTGTTACAAGTAGTGTTTAAGTTCAATCTCAAAATCAAAACCTAGAACAAATACAGTATGTTCTTGTAAATTGGCTTTAAAGTTGTAAATAAAACAAATCTTAAAGTATTATATGTTTTACAGTGAAGATTGCTTCAGCAGCACATTTTTCTCATTTTATAATGACACTTTTGGGATAGTCTTTCTCCTTCTGTAAGAAAACAATGAATCAGAGAAGGTAAAGTTAGTGAAATGAACAGTGCTCTTTGCAGTTACAATCAGACACAATCAGCACATCTGTCATAGCAGTCCGTTAGATTCTGTTAAAAAAGGTGTATTTGCCATTAGGATGATTTTGTCAGTAAAATCTACGTGTGATCTAAAGTTAGTTTTCACAACCGTGTCTTACCTCATCTTTGCACAATAGTCCTTCATTGTTTTTATTCTTCCTTATTGCTGTGGGGGGGGGGGGGGGCTCCAAACATCCAACAAAGT
>NW_015508093.1:27545-29063 GCF_001515645.1 Sinocyclocheilus grahami | reverse complement strand
GGGGGGGAATCACACACGTACACAATTTAATGATGAAGGTCATTATCAGGAAATATTTGACATAATGTCGCAACTGACCAATCAAGTATTCCAGAGAGCCAAATAATAATTTTGCATAAAGCACATGATGTTTCCTTCTCACTATAGGATCTGCATGTAATACTCACCATTTCTGGAGCTCCTGCGGCGATAGTAAATCCCACCAGCAGCAGCTACAACAGACACCAGCAGCAGAACAGCAGCACATATTCCTGCTACAGTAGCTGAAGACAGACCTGAATCTGTAATGAGAGAAGAGAGACAGTCATTAGTGCGAGAGAATCTGACAGTGTGTTTATATACCATATTCACTGAATATATTCTCTCTATGGACACTATTGCATGTCCAAAAGGATTATTTCATAATGGAATAGTTTATGAAAGGTTTAGGAATAGTCTATGAGGTTGGCCTCCAGAAATGTCAAGAGACGGCTTTTCACTCTTTGTGATCTCATGATACAATTGTCACATGTCAAACGTCATTGTGTACTTTACTATGCATTTGTTTGAACAGCTGCCGTGTTTCTGTTTGTCTTTCCCATAAGAGTCATGGTTTGTTGAATTACAGGTTTGGAGGTAGCATTTTATTGGTTTCCCATGGCTGCAGTCTTAAACAGTGTAAATTAATATTTCTGACACACTGTAAAAAAAAATTCATAAAATTTACGGTAAAAAAACGGCCGGAATTTTACCGTAAAAAATATGGTAGCAACATTTTAGGTTTTACGGTTTTAACTTACATTTACAGTTAAATACTGTAATTTCTATAACTGAAATAATGTTAATATACCAACCTATTGAAGTACTGAAATTTGTTTTGTACCTTTGTAATACACTGATAACCACCAAATGCAGGTGGTGATGAGAAAGTCACATGATGAACCAAAGCCCATCACAAGCAGCTTTTAAATAATAACATATATAGAAGGTGCACAGTTTCATTCACACAAACACTAAACACCATCATGGTAACACACATGAAACTGAAATAATGCAATAAACATTCTTTTAACAACATTAGGTGTAACATACAACCCGAATATACAAAACTGATAAGAAAAAACTAAGAAGAACAAAAAAACATCAAATTTGAAATGTAACGCAGGGAATTCAGGGAATGTCAATTTACGGTTATTCACTGTAAATTATACGATCTTTTCCCCTTACAAAAACGGTATACTACCGTAAAACAATACATGTAATGTCCAATACAGTTTTTCACCATATATAGTAGGGGAATTTACCGTTAATCATTTAACAGGTTTTTACTGTAGCATTTTTACAGTCTTTTACCGTTAAAGCAGCAGGTGTTTAGGATGGAGTTTGACAAATTAAATTTATAGATTTTTATAATGCAATATTCTGTTTAAATGAAATTCAAATGTTTAAACAACAGCTAAATCATTTAAAGTGAAGTATAAAGTCAAGCTCCCCTTAAGAACAATGCATTTATAGATATATTGTACTACATTATATGCA
>NW_015508093.1:0-25375 GCF_001515645.1 Sinocyclocheilus grahami | reverse complement strand
GATGTCTGTGATGATCAGAGATCCAGTCTTATAGTCCACCTTCAGGCTGTCTCTGAATCTCCCGCCTTCACCATCATATAAACAGCTTGTATTGGGATGTCCGTTGATCAGAGCTATGCGAGTGTCTTCAAAATACCACAGCATCTTGTCATGTTCATTTTTGTTGATATCAGTGTGTAGAGTGACTGTATCTCCCTCCATCACTGTCACCACATCCTCACCAAACACACCTGGAAACACAAATATATTGTTACTGTATAATGTTGAATTAATATCTAAAAACAATAGAATGGAAAGCCCCCACGAAAATACAAAAACAAGCCTGTGGGTGTGTGATTTATCAAGGACAATGGTGCTTATCAACAGATCTTAGTAGAAAAGGTTCTGGCGGGCACATTAAAAAACATTTTAGGGGTTCCCATCATAGGATAATTAATTATTTAGGCTTATTTTTCTTTAAAAGTTATACATTTTGTTAATATAATTCATTTGTAATTTTAATACAAATGTATGAATGCTTTATCACTAGAAAATAAATTATTATGGAATCATTTTAGACATTCGTCATTATATAAAACCTTTTTTGGCCTTTTTTCCCTTGGAGATATCTGATAGAAAACTGAAAGAACTCCTGAGGCAGAGAAATACTTACAGCCTCAGATATTTTAACATTGACATTTATTTTTTTAACATTTACATACTCTTCATGCACAGCTATTTAAAAATATATATAATTTTTAATTCTCTCTAGCCTACACATTTAAACCAGTGATGAGTGAGAATGAAAGTTGTAGACGTACTAAGAACAACACGATCATATGATATGCAGCCTGTGGCCAAACCAGTTTCATGCTGAGTCACTTGACATTTATTCCGGAACAGGAATAACTCAATCAAATAAATAAATGCCGTCCAAAACACATAGAACAAGGAAGATCGTGGCACTATATTGCTAAAAATATATATAAAAAATAAAACACCGACAAATAAAATACAAGATAATACCGATGTGAAATTGTAATTTTCCACCGCTGAAAACGCGTTGTAGTTACCAATTCAAATGTCTTACCGTGAAGGAGCAAAATGAACAGTGTGAGCACAAAACAGCATCCCATCATGTCAACAGCGGTGTCTGTTAGAATTTATTAAAATAGTTTTGCTCTATTTTAGGCTAATTATGGCTTTCTATTCCTGTTTCACTATAAAAGCCCGCGAGAATTTGATATAGTGTGTAAATATAAATAAATTTCGGATAATAAAAACGCATGACCTATTTATCCAGATAAAATGACAATAATCGTAATGTCGTAGGTCAAATTAAATACACGTGTAGCCTATTGGCGACCTGGTTAAAAAGAAAGAGAAAGCAAAAAAACCTACATGATCTGAAAGCCCCAAACTCAGGGCTGGACCGTCAAACCCTTTTTTTCCATTCATTCATCTTTTAATAACTCATTATTAGGGAGTCTCTAATATAAAACCACTGAAATGTAACCCATGTAAGCGCCACACTGTTTTTCCTCAGCAGAACGAGATCAATTGAATCGATCGATTCGGGGTGCGTTTCCCGTGTAACGACATAACTCGCTGATTAACCACCACAGTACGATGCATTGTTGAAACGTCTCCGTCGTTTGTGGTATGTGGTGGAGGATCAACTTCTGCTATTTAACCAACCTGTTCTCATCAGTCTGCGTATAAATAGGCTTGTTTGAGATGCACCTCGCCTTGCCTGAAATGTAGGCGGCTGCAGTGAGGGGAGGAGTGAAATAAGAGCAGGCAAGACAGACAGTTCTGACCTCTCGAAGTGAACAGATACCAACGAGATCAAAGGCAGATATCGCGTTATTCACACTCACGTGCTGTGTTGCTAATAAACATGATATACTTTCAGTTCTGTTGCTTTTATATGAAACTAAATATGATGAACAAGACACTCAAAGTGCTTGCTATTTGATTCCATACTAAAGGTGTATTTTCCATTTTTACTCTAACGCAAGTATTTTAGATTTTTATAGAAATACGACATAATCACATTATCTCACACAGAGATGGCGCTGTCATAGTGTTTGGGAACATTCATGCATAATTTAAATACATAATCGCATGAAATCAGATCAAAATAAAACATTTTAGAAGCGGCATCACAGGCTTCCATACTAAAGGTGTATTTTCCATTTTTACTCTAACGCAAGTATTTTAGATTTTTATAGAAATACGACATAATCACATTATCTCACACAGAGATGGCGCTGTCATAGTGTTTGGGAACATTCATGCATAATTTAAATACATAATCACATGAAATCAGATCAAAATAAAACATTTTAGAAGCGGCATCACAGGTGTCTGAACCAATGAGCATTAAGCTGTGTCTTCAGTCAGTCGTTTCCCATCATGCTTTTGATCAGCGCAGCCGGTGGAGAGCAACTGCGCTCGACTGCGCAATCCGACACAGCCGCCTCGCCGTCGCCAGAGTTGTTTTTGCACACGTCAGCATGACATCAGAGCAAGTCGGCGGTAAGTCGGACACTTTTCTAACCGGCATGCATCTCGCGGTGATCACCGGTGATCGGTTCTGAGCAGAATTTGCTCATCTCAAACAAGCCCAACTTCAGTGGAGAGCAGATGCGTCCAAATACAGTGACGTCACCAGCAAGGCTCAGTTCAGCAGTTCACCTGTATGGAAGGCGGACGGGGCCAAAAGTCTTTAAATGGAACGCGTGAAATGTGACTCGTGTCAACACGCACAATTTGCCCGCGTTAAGATGACAAATTTGAACGTGTTTCTCAATGCACACATTCTGGCTGTGTTAAGGTGGCAATTCTGAACTTGTAATATTTTTAAGGCATTAAAATCTATTTACCCTCATTTCTAATCCTAATTTATAGTCCTAAACATGCACTTTTCACTTTGTTTTATGATCTTTCCTGATCATAATGCGTTTTCCAAATGTCTCATGCAAAGTCATGTCTTCAGAAGTCAACTGATCATTTAAGAAGATATGTCTATCAGAGGAGTCAGGAATTATAATGATCTGTCATGAAACTACAATGGACACGCACGTGCTTTATTATATCTTCTGTGTCATATGTATCATATAATGTATATAATAATGTGTTATATAATAATATACTTATTTCTGGTCCTTTGGTAGCAACAAACATCAATAGCCTGTGCCATCAGAAAATGTTTCAATGCAGGACAGCAGTTGCAGTTGCAGTGACGCAACAAGACAATTAACCAAAGCACACAAATAAAAACCAACACAAAAAAAAATTTGAAATCCTTTTGAATTTATTTAAATGTACAATTGTTTGTGTGTGAACAATTATTATCTGTAATTCTTATTCAAATTAAGATCACACCACATTTTATCAATGCTGAAACTGTTTTTTTTTCCAAAGGTTTCACAAACTTATTCTTGCCACTTTTGATTTATGGCTCCCTAAAGACAAGTTCAAAGGTAAATAGCACCAATCTACACAGGAATGCTCATCGAATCTCTTTGGGTTATCAGGAAGCACTTGACTATTGACGCTGCATGTCAAGACTGGTCAGATCATCAGACAAGAGGAGATGATTTTACAGGAGAATATAGAATGTCTTCAACCTGTGATGCAACAAGACAATGATTTTTTTCAAAGGTTTCACAAACTTGTTCTTGCCACTATAACTTAAATACAAGTTTAAGGGTAAAGAAATTAATAATAATAAAAAAGTAATGAATATCAAACATTTTAATTTTTAAACATAATTTTGTTATAGCACCAGCCAGCCATCAGCCAGCAGCAGGCAATCAGATGATGTTACACACAGACTCTCCCAAAATAACACAGGGACAGAACAGCAAATAACTATACAGGGTCATAACATAACTTATATGTCTCTATATGCATTTGAATGGTTAACATTTTTAAGATTTTAAAGAAACATTTATGACCATTTGTGATTTGTTTTCACAAATGGTTTATATGTTTCTTTATTCATTCTAGGGTTGACATTGCACTGTCTGTTAATTTAAACTGAACATTTGCTATAAATCACCTTGGTGGACATAGTGCTATTTACTTACATTTATAAATATAATTACAGAAATATAAATATTTTATTCATTTTTATGTCTATGTATATTCAGTTATAATATGTTCTGTGTAAAGTTATATATACTTTCGAAAATGATAGGCCTGTATAACTTAAAACAAACATTCAATAACATAAATAGATGTTACAATTAATCATTGTGCAATATGGATCATTAGCATTTACTTAATATGACATTTAATTTAACATTTTTTTATTATTATTTATTTATTTACTTTAGCACAGCAGATATAAGTAAAGCAAAGCTAAAAATAGGAATATGTGGGTAAATCTGGACTTAAATCTGCTTTAAAAAATATGACATGTTTGAACATGGCCAGAATGTGTGCATTGAGAAAGACATTCAAAATTGTGGTCTTAATGCGGTCAAACTGTGCGTCTTTACACGAACCAAATAAACGCGGCAAAAACTGACACCTTAACGCGGCCAAAACGTGCGTGTCTACACGTACAAAAGAAACGCGTTAAAAATTACCGCGTTAACACGGACAAATTGTGCGTGTTGACACGGGTCACTTTTCACGCATTCCATTTAAAGACTTTTGGCCCCGTCCGCCTTCCATACAGGTGAACTGGACGAACTGAGCCTCAATGTCTCACTTCTGTTGTGTCAAGCAGTCTGTTTTCAGATGTTATAATCGTACAGAGCTCAAAGAAAATGGTCCATGTTGTCATTTTATTCTGCATTTGTTTGTGCAAACTGGCTGGTAAGTGATAAATGTGTGTTTTATATGTCTATATGAGAAATAGGATGGATATGCATTTGATATTATTTTATGATATTCTGAAATTGAACAAGTATTTAAAATCTGGTTTGGATTCAGATCTAGCATCTCAGAATAACTTAAGAATAGATTCAGATTATCTCAACTTTATGTATTTTTAATTTGTGTTAATTATGTCTTCTATCATTTAGCTTTTTTCATGTCTGTAGTGCTGTTTTGTGTTCTTCATTTCACTTTTAAATAATTACAGGGTACTGATCCTCGTAAAGTAAACCAACATAAAGTCATTAACCCTTAATCTGTGACAAACTCTCTATTCTTCAGGTGTCTTTGGTGATGAAGTGAAGTCAGTGTCAGTGCTGGAGGGGGATTCAGTCACTCTAAATTCTGGTGTTACTGAAATGATGGATGAAGATCTGATTATGTGGAGGTTTGGATATAATAAGACTTTAATAGCTGAAATCAATGTAATGGCCGACAGCATGACTGTATATGATGATGTTCCTGATGAGAGATTCAGAGACAGACTGAAGCTGGACGATCAAACTGCATCTCTGATCATCACAAACATCACAACTCAACATGGTGGATGTTATTATCTACAGACCAATATTGTGAGGAGTTTCAATCTCACTGTCTATGGTGAGTTAATATTTTTTAATTGTTGTAATTAAAGTATATCCTAGTTCATTTTTATTCTTGAAATTATAAATCTCAAGAGTCACAATTGACATCACAAACTCACCCTCAACACATTAAACACTGTCAGAAACAGCTATTTATTAATACTACAATTTAATATGATTTTACTAATCTTTTTCAGCTCGCCTGCCTGTTCCTGTCATCAGCAGTAACTCTTCACAATGTTCATCATCTTCATCATATTGTTCATTGGTGTGTTCAGTGTTGAATGTGGGTCATGTGTCTCTCTCCTGGTACAAAGGAAACAGTTTATTGTCCAACATCAGTGTGTCTGATCTCAGCATCAGTCTCTCTCTACCTCTGGAGGTGGAATATCAGGAGAAAAACAGCTACAGCTGTGTGCTCAACAATCCCATCAGCAACCAGATTCAACATCTGGACATCACTCAACTCTGTCACACATGTTCAGGTGAGATTAGCGTTTATTTACTTATCTAAGTCTACTGGTCATGTGCTGAAAAGATTGGTCAATTTACCCTTACACAAAGAAATTCAGAGGGTGAAATACAGCCAGTCTCAGTGAGAAGTTTGGTGGATTCTTAAATGCACATTTGTAGAGTTGACCAAAAGTTGTGCTTCAATACGTTCAGCTACACTAAACAGCACACATTATGTTTGTATCTACTCAGCCACTTCTTTATACCTGAACTTGTCAATAAAAATGGCTGCATTAAGAAGAGCTGCTTGGAAAGAAGTTAGCTGTGAGACAGAACTAAATGATATTAATCTACAGGCCAAAAACAGTTGATTAGCATTGATTCGTTACCTAGTCCACAACCTGGAATACATGTGGCTTTCACACACGCTTCACATTCGGTCCAGACTTTGCCTGGAAAATTTGACTATGCAAATGTGTATGTAAATGTGCATTAATGGTGGAGTAGATAAGAAGGCAGGCAAAGAGACAGATCTAAATGCAAGAGGTTAATATTTTTTAAACTCAAAGTCAAAACAAGAACCTAAAAACAAGGACTGTAGGGAACAGAAACACATCGACATTTGACAACTGAAAAAGCAAAAGGGTAAATGCAAATGAGGTACACCTGGGGCAGACAATCACCTGATAAAACTACAAAGAACTACAAACGTGGCACTCGAGACAGGAAGTGACAAAAAGGCCTATAGCAAACATGTCATCAGAACCTGAATCAGAAGCATACAATAAACCGAGTATATGATGTCAACAAGTAAAGCAGCAAAAAAGTTGGATATTCACTTATCATCAGATCAAACTCACACTAATGATTGTGTCTGTCTATTATTACAGGCTCTCTGTATCTGATAGTGTTGATCTCTGTTGCTGCTGTGGCTGGATCTCTGTTGATTGTGGCTGCATTCGGGATATTTCTCACGTGCAGGAAATGTAGAAAAACTGATCAAAAAGGAAAGTTGTTTGGCTGTTATCTAGAAAGTGACATTGTGCAACGCTCTTTACTCGTCTCGCTCAGAAAAAAAACAGATTCTGCATTTCTCAAACTGCTTTAAAGCATACTGGAAATACACAGAAAGAAGTGCAATTCTGCATAAATCTAATTATACAGTAACTCAGAAACACAGTCCTACATGTACCAAAAAAAATGCAGAGCTCAGCTGGTGTTCACATTAAAATTTCTAGAATAACACTGTTTCACTGGTGAATGACATTTTACTTCTGCTTCAATTTATTACATTTCATCATATTATAATAAAATGCAAATCACTTTAGCATTTGTCTTAGTATGGTTTATAAATTATCTGCAAAGAATGCCTTTAAAGTTTATTTTCTGTATGAAAGTTTAACTGAATTCATTTGTTAAAGCCATTAAAACCATGCATGGAGCATTAAACATGTTCATATTGCACAATTAATTAACCATTAAATATTTTAACTTTGACAGCCCTATAATAACAACACATATGTTGTGAAGAACCAGATCTAGTTAAGATTGAGTTGTTGTTGTTTAATGCATCTATTATTATTTTCAAACAGTTCAGACTCCTGAAGAGATCACTTACATTGAGCCAACATTCAACAATAGAAATATGCATAACACAGTAAGATTTATTCCAAAGCTATGTTGTTCATCTCTGTATCAATTTAGCAGTCAGGCAAATTTGTGCTTGTACAGTATATGATAGATTGTGATTCAGAGAAAAAAAACAATAATGTCATAACTCATATCCCACAATACTCAAGACACTCATTCTACCGTAACTACAAATGATCAAACAGATCAACAGATCCATTTAGGGAACACAAGTTCATATTTATACAGTGCATTTCCTGTGTCAGCTGATGATTTCACTGTTCCGATTTTTACTAAAGAACTTAATGAATTCACTCTCAGAAAAAAAATCATAAAAGTGCAAAAAATGTATCTTAAGTGCAACGGCTTCTGACCTGGGCAGCAGCCTTAAAAGGATACACTCTTAAAAATAAAGGTGCTTCAAAAGGTTATTCAAGCGATGCCATAGAAGAACCATTTTTGGTTCCACAAAGAACCATTCAGTCAAAGGCTCTTTAAAGAACCATCTCTTTCTTACCTTTTTATAATCTGAAGAACCTTCTTTCACCACAAAGAACCTTTTGTGAAACAGAAAGGTTCTTCAGATGTTAAAGGTTCTTTATGGAACCATTTAGACAAAAAGGTTCTTCTATGGCATCGTGAAGCACCTTTATTTTTAAGAGTGTAGTTCACCCAAAAGTGAAAATTACCCCATATACTGTATGACTTTCTTCTTTCAGACAAATACAACCAGAGTTATATTTAAAAATGTCCTGGCTCTTCCAAGCTTTTTAATGGAAGTGAATGGCTGTTGAGATTTTGAAGTCCAATAAAGTGCATCCACCCATCATAAAAAGTGCTCCACACAGCTCCGGGGGGTTAATAAAGGCCTTCTGAAGCTAATTGACGCGTGTAGCAAATTACCTCAAAAGGGAATTATATTTATAAGTAATTATAACTGGTTGTAATTAATTATCAATATTTAAATCAGATTTTAGAATTAACTGTAGCAGAATCAGTATTACAATGATTTAATCTGTTCGTCCACCGACAGTATAATCATTCATCAATTCTAGGAAAAATTATTTTCCTGGCCAAGAAAGAATAACTTTCCTACTGCATACAGTACTAGCATTAACTTAGCATGTAGCACGATCAACATTCAGTGACTCCGAATTGGGAGCAGCACACAGAAACAATCAATTGTGAATATAAGGGATTTAATAAATGAAACTCCAGCTAACATACAACCAAACTAAGCAAAAATGCATACATACAGAAAGAAGGAAAGTAAGGGAAGAGAGAGAGAGAGAGAGAGGGCAAAAGAATGGCAGTATATAACATTAATTAACAACAACCTAATGCGAATCATCAGAGAATCAAAAATCACCTTGATAAAGGGGCCCAAACTTAGACACACATCTAACTAGTTGGAAATGGTTACTTGCATTGGCTTTGTTGCTGAACAAGCGTCCGGATGCGGTAGACAATGGAGGTTCTTGATGTGTTCTGTAGGAGTGAGCTGGAGGCTTTCGTCGAGTTCTGAAGATGGGAGAGTCCACAGTGAATCATCAAAGTTACTTGAAGATAAAAACTGCCAGAAAGTCAGACTCCAGGGTGATGAGATTTTGAGAGTGTCTCAAAAGTTTTTTTTTTTTTTTTAGCAATTATGATTGGTTTGCTTTAGGGACTTTTAAGGGTCTACCAGTCACACCCATCTTTGGCAGATTGACCAATGTAGAGGTGTGAATTTTGAGCTGGAAAGGTTCATTTGTCTCACACAACACCTTATTTGTATGGTTTATGGTGGTCTGGATTTGTCCAATATTAAGTCAAAGTATGGTAAAAAGAGTACGGTGTAAATTATGGTGACATAATATACACCATTAATCCAGGAATCAGAAGACAGTCATTTTGATACCTAACATGCCAATGTTTGGAAAACATTAAGGCAGTGATACATTTATATGTCTAGATCCAAGTAATTGAAGCTTCACTACAGTACTACAGAGTTATAACTAAGCTACTATAACCTAGGAACATGCATACAACACAGGAATACACAATATACATTTTTGAACAGTTCGATTAAGGCCTTTTGCACCACTTTAGTTCCAGAACTAAATGTACAGTACTAAAGTACTGGGACGATTTTGCGCGGACTATTTCCCAGTACCATTTAAAGGGTTGCATTCGCACCGAGAGTGTGTACTAAGAAGTGACGTAAGCCGGTCGACAGCGTCGTCATTTGTGAGCGGCGTTCAACAACAGAAACAAAGAAGAACAACATTAACAACAGGAGGATGGAGGACGCTGTGATCGGAGCTGTGTGTTTGTTGTGTCTCGCGAGTTTCACAATAATGGACATGGAAAGTTGACGTATACGTAAAGCGATTGAAAGAATGGAAAGGAGGACTAAGAATCTCCAACGACAACTGGCAGTGCTACATTTGCTACAAGTGCCTGCACTTTAGCGTCCGTCCATCTATCGCTGTTCTCCATACTTGCGAAATAAGTTGACACAATGTTTACAGTATATTAACACGGCGTTTTAAATCATGGCGGGTGAGGGGGGTTTCATACGCGTTTGGCCAATCAGTGTCTACTTACGTCACGATTAGTACCAGTTGTGCTGGTTAGACCCTGCTCTGGAGTAGGAGCTAATTTGGTTCTCGAAAAAGGCAGTCCGGTACTAAAATCGCACTCAGTTCCGGCGGTGCGAAAACGCCAAAAAGTGGGGAGTTCCACAATTAGTTCTGGTACTATGAAAAGGTTCCCGCGGTGCGAAAGGCCCTATTGTGAATAAATGGAGTCAATGTCCTTTCCTATGTGTATTGTGGCTTTTGAGTATGTCTGGGCCATGGTTAGTGGCTCTTCGTGGGGAAGAGGGAATCGTTCCTTCCCCCCTGGAATCTCTTTGAAGCAAGAAAGTTGATGACTGTCCCTTGTAGAGTTGGAGAAGAGAGCAGAGGTGATAACGCTCTTTGAACCAGAGGTGGACGTTAGACATGCATCTGTAATTTAGTTATAACAAGGGAGGAGGGAAAGTTTACGATGCCTAAAACCTAATCGAACATCTTGATGCTCTACATGCGCTACATGTGTTTGTACAAGAAAAATATCCATATTTAAACCTTTATAAACCGTAATCTCCAGCTTCCGCAAAAAACTGTTGCACGCACATTCACGGTAGGCCAGTGCTCAACCTGATCACTGTTACAAGAAGAAGAAAAAAAGATATTTGAACCCTTTTGAAAAAAAAAAAACAGCATATGCTGGTTAGGTATGTTTTGAAGCATGGCTGCTGGTTTGAGCTGGTTTAAGCTGGTCATGTGCTGGTCGTGAGCTGGTTTAAGCTGGTCCTGAGCAGGAGCTAGCTGCTTAGGACCAGCATAGGACCAGCACATGACCATCTTAAACCAACTCAAACCAGCAGCCATGCTTCAAAACATACCTAACCAGCATATGTTGTTTTTTTCAACAGGGAACTCACATTGAATCTCAAATTTATCATCATTAAGGTTTTAAAAATATATATAATTTAATATTATTATTCTTTTTTACAGAATGTTAAAGAGGAAGCTCAAGTAGAGTATGCACCAATCGCCATGAGAAGATGAGTACCAGACCCAGACACTCCTGCAACAACCTTTGCTCCTGCTGACAACAAGTTCTTTAAAACTTGTAGATGAGTTTTGGTATTGTTGACAATATCTAGTATCTACATGTAGTATCTAAAGTCCTGTTCACACTGGCAGTGACTAAAACAGCCTTTACACCATTTCCGACAAATGACGGGCCTGCATGCAGAAGTTTTGGATCCGTTTTAAACTTTGGGTGCATTTAAATATTTACTTAGTTTCAGTAAATAAATATTTACTGAGCACTGTGAATTCAGACATACTTGTTTTGTTGCATACTGATTACTGCCTACTGTGTAGCGGAGAAGTATGCAATTTCATACACAGTCTAATCTTAATGTAATATTGTGTCATGATTATCAAAATAAAACATATTATAGATGCACTTCAGTGGTATTTAAATAACATAGACTTATGCTGAACTCTGTTCTTGACCATACAGATTAAGCAGTAGGAGTATTGAATGAAAAGTGTTTCTGTTGCTACATGCAAAACATCTGTGTATTTGACAAATAGTTATCGCAACCCACACAAAAACCACACTGACGTCACTAGAAAGTGGTGTGTTCAACTCTCTGTTTTTAATTCCTCCCCCAATTGCAAGCGGCAAATCTCGCCTTTCGGTTAAATCCAGCTGTAGACAAACATACCTAGTGTTAATTTGGCTAAAACAACAAAAAAACACATTATTTAGTTGCAGTCAGTGAGTACTATAGAGTGGTCAGATGGACCCTAGAGATTGATTCTCTTTGGAGGCCCCTGGAAGCTCTGGCTCCACTAAAAGCTCAATTTGTGTGTCAGATTGAAACCTGCTGTAGTCTGATTTATTTACAGCTGCGCAAAAATTGTGGTCTGACCTGCTGGGCGTATAAATGGCTTCTTCATGAGAATGTACACTGCTAGATTTTTGTGGTCAATGTCAGTTTGTGAGTGTACGTCTGAGGTGTTCGCTGTGAGTCTGTGTGAATAATGTGTGGGTGAAGGGCTTTTTCCATTTCTGTTCATATGAAGCTCACAGTTTGATGTCTGCCTTCACTAAAAATGCTGAACCCATTAATAAATTCTGACAAATAAAAGATAATTTTAGACAATGATATTGCTTTTGAATGTAAAATGTGAAAATAAGTGAAAATAAGAAAAAAAAGTGTAATTTGAAATATCAAAATCGATACTTACGCGTATGCATGTCTCTCCATGCCCTCACAAGTCACACTGTTAAATGCTGAATAAGCAGTGTTAGTTTCACTGGTTGTTTTAGCTCCTGTAAGAGAAGTTATTTCTGAGAAGAAAAAGTGTTCTTGACGTCACACCTTTTTTTATAAAGGTCATATCCTGTTTATTTTTGTCGATGTCAGGGAGTCATTTAAGAATAAATGCAATCTATGATTTACTGTTGAAATATATATATATATATATTATCATGCTGATGTTTTTTGAGAGTTTTTGATCATTTCTTTTGCTTTCATCAGCCTTGGGTGAAACTAATTAAAAGTAGCAAAGTAGCTGCTAACACATTTTTATTTTGTTCAGTAGCATATCAGTATTGCTGTCCAAAGGCAAAATACAGTTATTACACATTTAGTTAAGTTTTGTCTTTGTGGGCTTGTAGTGTGATAATGATTCATAATGCCATCTCTCTTGTCTTTTTTATCTTATTTTTTGGTGTTTTTGGCTTTATTATGATAGGACAGTGTAGAGGAAACAGGAAGCAAAGTGGGAGAGAGAGAGGGCCGGGATCGGGAAAGGTTCTCAAGTTGGGATTTGAACTCGGGACGCCCAGAGTGCAATGGCGCGCTGCCCACAAGGCTATCGGCGCAGACATGCCATTGTTGTCTTTTTAAAACCAACTGGCAATGTCAACCAGACATATCTTGAGACTTGGTACTTTATTAGTTAGAAAGAATACACACCACAGGCTTTTACTGTTAATTATAGCATCATCTAGTGTCCAAAATTAGGCCATCGGTAACAATAAAAGCTCCACCTTCCACAGACAGGGTGCGCTATAAATACTTCATACAGTAGAGCAGCCAAAGGCCTAACAAACATGATGAAAGTGTTGTTTTTTATGGACTGAGAAACATGTGAATCATTTAGATTTAGTCACAAAACCATTCAAACCATATTGCCAACCAGTTTGACCAATTCATTGTTAAGAACAAGGTCAAAGGTGCTATTCATATTCAGATTAGTCTCACTGCTATCACTTTAAGACCTCATGAATGGATCCGTTATTGCCATGAACTGCTTGAGACACTAAGGCTGAAGATCTAAGTACAGTAGTTTATTGAAGGGCAATTCACAATCGTAGTCAATTAAGCAGGCAAAGGTCAAAACACAGGGCAAATAATCCAAATAACGACAGAACAGAAAACAAAAGAACAGTAATTAAGTAACAGTAATAAAGGGAAAAAAAGGAAGGGAGGAGAAAACATACTCTTTTCCCACTCTTTTACCTTCCACATAATGTACAATTCTTTACTAATTTTGTCCGGACAAATGAGCTGGAAAACACAACAGAATAACAAAAAAAATAAAAAGCATACAATTTATTGTTTTTATTTATCTTTTTTATTATTTAATTTTTAAAGGCAGCTCTCTTTATTTAAGGCAGCAGGAAAACCTTTGGCTTGAGAAATCTACTAAAATGCTATTAAAACATTATTATTAGTGGTTTATTACTGTGAGCTATTGCTATGCTATTGGCTTCTTCTTCTTATTATTATTATTATTATTGAGTTGGCTTAAAAAAATCCAACCTACTGAAATGCTATTTACAAGAATTATTATTAGGTTGGCTTGAGAAAACATCATTGACAAATATATTTTCCTGTAAAATCAGTACCGCCGCTCCCTACACAAACAGTGCATGTGATTGTGAATTTGAAAGTGAAAGTAAAAAGCAAGGAGGCATTCAAAACCATTTTCAATCCCCTGATATTGATGTACCTCCCTGATGCCCAAAAATAATATACAATATAATTACCCAACAATATACTGAGACAATGCAAAAGCATTGAACATTTTTTTTCCATGGTCCTTGACTCGGGGGAGCAAATAGCCATCACTAATTACCTTCACCACTTTCTAGCCATAATTGTAGAGCATCCTAGCAACCAAAAAGTAAAGAGACAGGGGGGACAAGAGACAAGGGACATCAAGACCTGCCTAGCTGTGTGTTTCCCTTAAAATAATTACACACCTCACAACGTTCATCAGCCAGTGACTTATCAGTGACAGAAACACTTTATGTTTTTACGCTGTTGCCAATGTTGATAATTTTTTTGATGATTTTTGTGCCGTCACACTTGCTGTCTCGGTTCAAGCTTTGGCTGGTTCCTGAGCTTTTGCTTTGGATGAAATTTGCTTCATAACGTCCAGTGTGTTGAGGTCTGATATTTTTGACAGTCAGATCCAGTCGCCTTCACCATAATACAACTCTTACTGGACTCTCCATTGATCAGCACAATCAGTGTCATTAATATACCACAGCATATTGTCACATTGTGATTCTATTGTATGGAACGTGAAAATAGAGACACCAGCCACTATAGTCCAATGTTTACCGGGAGCCAGAGCGCCTGACATCTTGGCAAATTTAAAAGTGCTGGCTAATGCTAAACGTAAACACAGTAAGATTGTTATTCACGCCGGCGCTAATAATGTTCGACTTCGCCAGTCGGAGATCACTAAAAATAACATTAAAGAGGTGTGAGAACTTGCAAGCATGATGTCAGACACTATAATATGCTCTGGTCCCCTCCATGCTTACTGTGGGGATGAGATACATAGCTGACTGTCATCACTCAATGGCTGGATGTCTAAGTGGTGCCCGCAGAATAACATAGGTTTCATAGATAATTGGATGAGTTTTTGGGGCAGACCTGACCTGTTGAAAAGAGATGGTCTTCATCCCTCCAGGGGTGGTGCTGCTCTTCTGTCTAGAATATGGCACATAGTCTTAGAGTTTGTACTTGACTAACTGGGGCCCAGGTCAGGAAGCAGACATACTGGCTAAACCGACCGTCTGCTAGCCACCTCATGTCACAGAAATCAGTTAATTCTCAGCACGTAGAAACTCTTTCACCTAGATATCACACTAGTAATCTTCCTGATTTATCCCAATTCCTTAGCATATCCAAAACCTCAGAACAACTTGATGTAACAGAAACTATAGACTCTCTCTTTTCTAGCATTTTAAATACAGTTGCTCCTTTACGCTTAAGGAAGATTAAAGAAAACAGTCTGACACCGTGGTATAATGAGCACCCTCGCACCCTACAGAGAGCAGCCCGGAAAATGGAGCGCAGCTGGAGGAAAACAAAACTAGAGGTATTTCGTATTGCTTGGCGGGAAAGTAACCTATCCTACAGAAAAGCATTAAAAACTGCTAGATCTGATTACTTTTTTTCTCTTTTAGAAGAAAACAAACATAACCCCAGGTATTTATTCAATACGGTGGCTAAATTTACGAAAAATAAAGCATGAACAAGTGATGACATTTCCCAACAGCACAGCAGTAATGACTTTATGAACTACTGCTTAGACCGTCAAGACAAACCAACCACAGACCCACAGTAACAAAATGTAAACGGACACGTTCCACACACTTCCCACAATCATGTCTGTGTTGTTTAAATGCTGTAAAAGTGAACATTTGTTGTACACCAAATAAGAGCTGTAAAAAAACTCCCTCATGATCATATTTATTAGTCTATATGACATGTTTACAAAAAACACAAACAAACAAGCAAAAAAGACAGGTTTATGTTTAATCGTAAGTTTGGGATAAATTGCTACCTCAGAATGGCTGTTGTCTTCATTATTAAATTGTATTTGTGTTTATTTATAATTAATTGAGATATTATGCAAGTAGGCTACATATTAAACATCATTCATCATAACCATCAGTTACGCCAGCAGACCAACTAAGTGCAATTATTCAGCTTGAATTTATAGCTTATTGTCATTATAATAACAACCGTTTAATTAAAAACAAAGGTCTATATATGATTCATAGATGTATATCAGTTAAGTAGGTGTTGTCATTATACACGCATACAATGAAATTAGGATAGCTTCCCCTCAGCATAATTTACATATATCACAGTGCAACAAACACATGAATCACAAATTTAACCATGTTACATACTTGCACAATAGAGAATGGAGTTACTCTAAAGACTAGATTATATTGCACAATTAGTGTATATTGTACTAAGTCTCCCCAAAGAAAAACCGGGGTCTAGCCTAATATCACTCAAATGTGAGGGAGCACGGACAACTTTCAGAAAATTCAAAATGTTGGGGAAAAAATAAATGTTATTCTTACGGGGCGAACGAGACAGGAGACTTGCGGATCCATTTGCAAAGCTTCAATAGGAGACAGAGACATGGTCATAAAACAGGCATATAGAGGGCAAGACTGAAGAGTAATCCGAAACACAAGCGATGGTCCAGGCGAGGAATAAACAGTATCCGAACAGGGCGAGACGAGAGGGGTAATCCAAGACAGGCGATATACTTCAGGGCAGGCAGATATCATACAGAAACGAGATATACAGGCTAGGATCAAAAGACGAAATTACTAAGGCAATAAGCAGGATAAACTAGACTCAAACTAGGACCTGGGAACTGGCTCCGTAAAGTAGCTACACAGAACAGCATAGATGCGAAACAATACTCGGCAGTGAGAAAGGGATCTGAGTGAGTGTTATATAGTGAATGCGTGATTGGTTACAGCTGTGTGCAATCAGTGCTGTGTGCAATCAGTGCAATGGATGCTGGGTTATGTAGTCCGGGATGACATGCAACAGTTTGTGTAGTGCGAGAGTCAATGTAATGGAAGGGTGACCTCTGGTGGTGAGTGAATTGAAGTTCATAGACCGGATTCGTGACAGTTATATTATATTGTATTGTATTTTTATGGTTTTACTCAAGGACTGAGAGGTGGAAAATAATTTAGTTAATAGCCATTAGGTTTCTAAAGTTATGATCCAAAATGCAAATCCCCTTATTATAGCGCCACCTAGTATCGGACAGATGTGCGTCTGGGCTGAGTAGCGGTGCACGACTGGGATCATCCTGCCAAGTTTATGATTTTTGACGCCAATATACTTTAAGGGAAGAACGAAGAAGAAGAAGAAATAAAGACAATAAAGAGGCTAAGTATGACTAAGATCATAAATATTTTGGCTGATCCTGTTGAGATGCAGTTAGACAACGCAACCTCTCTCTTTCTGTAAGAAAACAACAATTCGCAAAAGGAAATGAGAGAAAAATGAACAGTGTTTACATTTAGGCTATAGAAAATTTAGAAAATCATCACATCTGTCATTAATCATTTAATAAGATTCACTTTACAATATTTATTTTCCATTATGATGACTTTGTTGAAAATTCCTTTTATTCAGTGGTAAACTGTAGGCTACAGTTCATATATAATACATATTTATATACTGAATAGGTAGATTTCTCTGTTGCATCTTAGATATATTGCATGTTTAAAATGCCAAAAAGAATGTTTGTTAATTATATATCCTATTGGAACACTAAACAAAGTATACAAATAATTGCCTAAAAGGTCCCATATTGTCAAAACTGAAATTTCCTGGATTTTTTCACGATTACTGAGGTCTAGGGGCTATTTAATTACTATATAAGTTTCAAAACAGTCAGTCCACAGTAAAATGCACACAGCCTGCTTAAAGTTCTAGCTATTTTTCACGAACCGTTGTGACTTCCGTAAAAAGTTGACGTCAGAACTACACAGTCACTGCCTCGTTTAACCACAGCTGTCGTCGGTTTTTTGTCTGGCAGTGGCAGCAGATATGCGATCAAATTTCTAATTTGAGGCTGTGTTACACTGATTCTGGCACCCAACATCACAATCTGTGCTGGTTTGAATGGGCCTCCAGTTTCCCCTTTGTTCTGCTGCCTCCGGCTAGCACTGTGATGTCGGCTGACCCTAGTTACCTGTGGTTGGCCTGGCCGTGCGTCACTCAGAAAACAACAGGCCAATCAGAAGAGAGGCTCATGAATATTAATTAAACAGGCCAAAATCAACCTGTTCTCAGCAGAGCTCCTGCGAGAAGAGCTGTAAAAATATATTGAGATGGTTTTTGGTACTTATACCGCAAATATATATTCTTAAGGACATCAAAACCTAAAATAAAACTCCAGAAAGGTGTACAATATGGGACCTTTAAACATTTTTGGTGAAGATTCTAACATATAATTTGCACCAATCTGTATATTTTGGACATGCTGTAGTATTACAGTATCTTACCTCATATTGGAACTTTCAACAGATGCTCAGAGGAGTTTTTCTTTCTGTCTTCTGTTAAAAAAAAATCACAGACAATTAAACAATAACTTTGCTTAATAAAGATTATGTTTTTCTCTCACTATAGTATCTGTAGGTTATACTTGCCCTTATTAGAGCTCCTGAAACGATAGTAAATCACACCAACAACAGCTGCAGCTAGCAGCAGAACAACAAAACCAGCACATATTCCCGCTACAAGACTTAAAGACGGTACTGAATCTAGAACAAAGACAGACAGTTCAAAAGACAATTCATTGCATTAATGATACATCTCAGTTAGAAATAAATAAAATAACACTAAAAATAGCAATAATACTAACACTAACATCACCACAGTCACACATGAACGTGACTGACAGAGATCAGAAGAGGAACATATGGGAAGATGTCAACCTTTAGAACAGTATGCTTTTATGAATTAACTAATATATATGGTCTAATCTATTGTAAATAAAAAAAAGGAAGGGAATTATAAAAACATACTCTTTTCAGACTCTTGTTCCTTCTCCATATTGAACAATTCTTCATTGACTTTGTCCGGACCAGACAGAGAGGCTGGAAAACACAATGGAATAACAACAAAATGAAAAAGCACGCCATTTATTATTATTTATTATTTTAATCATCAGTGTCTACTGAAAAAGACTGAAGAGTGTCAGTCTGTTCAGGTCAGAAATGCAGAAATTAAATTTGCGCAGCAAATGTGTTATGATGTTGTTTTTCTATAAACAAGGAAAGAGGTTGAACTGGTTTGAAAGTTACTGTTTAGGCAGGTCACCTTCAGACAATTCATGAACAGTAATTGAAAAGTGCTGCAGGTAAATGACACTGAATGACTTACCAGTGACGGAAACACTGAATGTTTTTACGCTGTCGCCAATGTTGCTCATTTTTTTGATGATTTTTGTGCCGTCACACTTGCGGTTTCGGTTCAAGCTTTGGCTGGTTCCTGAGCTTTTGCTTTGGATGAAATTTGCTTCATAACGTCCAGTGTGTTCAGGTCTGATGTTTTTGATGGTCAGAGATCCAGTTGCATAGTCCACCTCCAATCTGTCTCTGAAAATCTCACCTTCACCATAATACACACAACTCTTACTGGGCTCTCCATTGATCAGCGCAATCAGAGTGTCATTAATATACCACAGCATCTTGTCACGTTGTTGTTTGGTAACACCAGAGTACAAAGCAACTGAATCTCCTTCCATCACTGACATTGTTACCACATCATCACCAACCACACCTGACGACAAAGACAAACAATAATAACTTGCGTGTGTGCATTTGACATGGAATTCATCACCACACCAATGAGAAATTCAATTGCATGAGATCTTAGATAATAAAGATCTCTGTGGTGGAGAAATATACAGCCTCAGATTTTGTGTGTGTGTATGTATGTATTTATTTATTTATTTGAAATATAAGGTAAAGGAAGATGTACTTATATTTGACAGTGGTTTTATGAAACGACCAACGATAATATCCAGTGACTGAAACTACATTTTATTAAATCAAATGTTGCCACTTGGGCTGAATATTTTATACAACCTGACAATAAACATTTTGGCATTTTACATTAAGAATATGAGAGCATGTGTACATCTTTTTTTTTAAATAAATATATTGCAAATGTCTAGAAAAGTTTAAATGTACAGAAAAATTAAACTGACACGCAAATTAAGGTGCACATGTGACGAACAAAAAAAATCGATCACGTGATTTCAAACAAACGATTACAGCCTCGGGACTTTTCATTGCAAACTGCGCTGCGTTCTCAAGTAGCCTATATATGGAGTCTCTGTTTCATAGGCTCAAAGTCCTCTAAAAACAGCAAACAGGCCATGCATTTCAGGCTTTATTTACATTCACATGAGCACTTAATGCTTAATCCTCTTCATCCCCAATGAGACATAAGGGCGCACATTATAAACATCACATTACAGTACTTTGCATATTAAAAAACATAATATAAATACATGCTGAGTAGGACAATGTGTATGTTTGCAGAAGGAGGTTTAAAACGGAACAAAGTGTGAATCTGTCCCAGAAGCTCGCCAAAAGAAAACAACACTGTGCGAACTTAAAACTATTGCAGTGGACTAAATTACGATGCAACTTTATCCTGTGAATGTTTACACGTTTGGACATTTTTTTCCAAAGCAACGAGCAGCGAGATATGTCAAATTGACAAAGGCTTTTTAAAACTAATGCATTCCTATTGCATAGCCTATGCATGCAGTCAAAGCAGATATTGAAATTACAGAATCAAATGACTTACCATCAAAAAGAAAAACAAACAGAGTAAGTACAAAGTAGCCTCCCATTGTTTTAATTGTCCTCCCCAGGTGAATCATTTAAACTGAATGTTTAATTCTGCTTCCTTCTTTTCTGATAGGAAATAGGGGCATTCCTTTAAAAAAAAATCGGTGTAAGGATAAAAGGGAAAAAGAAGAAAAGAAAAAAAGAACACGGCAATTACATTGGCTCTGATTTTCCTTGTACAAGAAAGCGATACAGGTGTGCTTTTATTTCTACGGTCTGTAGGCGGGGCGGGCAGTGTTGTAGAAACCTGCTCAACTCGTAACAATTAAAAAGATCAGCCATAATTCTAGGTGAATCACACTGAATCACGTTCTAGGTGAAAATATATTAAAACAATCTAAGCTTGTTTGCTGGTTGCTGGTCTGTTTGCAGCTTTATTTGGTCACTTATCAGTTAGCATGACACCATCTACCCCATAGAAAACAATCCGTGAAAACGATTTACTAGCGATGTTATGTATGCAACATGTAACATAGCTATAGTGCATATATTGGATATATTTAAGGTTCGCAATTTAAGTTTCGTAGCAAGGCTATCGTTTCCCAGTAAATCACGTGACCGGCAGAGGAGCCTAGGTTTCGTTTCATTTTAAATTGGCCTATGAGAATGCTCCCAGAAAAACAGTACAGGGGCTTTAAAACATAACAAATGAAGTTTTGTCTGATTCTCTGTCACTGGAAGCTCGCCCCCACCCCTCCAAAAAAAAAAAATAATAATAATAAACTATTGCAATATGCCTACTGAATTACGATGCAATTCGTGGATTAACTTTATCTTGTGAATGTGTGTGATGCATATATTCGTCCAAAGCATCTTACAGGCAAAGTTTCAATTCAAACCTTTTTTTGGTGCATTCTAAAAACGGAATAATTTATTACAAGGTAAACAAAAGCCCCCACTATATGGTTGCATTCGAACACAGACAGGTTTTTAAAACCACATTCTAAAATAAACAGCACTTTTTTTTTTTTCTGGCGAAGAGAATGAACGCAATTCACCGAATGCGACACCTCCTGTGTGTCAAAGCGAAACAATCTGGTTTCATTTATTTACAAAGAAATGGGGCTCGACCTTATGGATGGAAAACCTGTGCGTATTATTGGATGCATCATTTTTTTTATTATATGAACCACACAGTCTGACTTCCTTTTTACAAAAAAAGCTGTATCCTACTCATGTTTGAAAAAGAGTCAAATAAGAGTCACAATACACGTTTTTGTCTTATACTCATCATTCATCTCTCATAGACACTAATATATTTGGCTAAGCATTATAAATGAAGTTATACATTCATTTCATGGCATGACTTCACCCTGTTCTGGTGTGTGTATAAATACGTTGCCACAAAAATAATGAAAGACTGATTTAATAAACTGCCATAAACTTTTAACATATGCCTGTATTGCAGAATGTTTTCTGCCACTATACAGTGAGTCTTAATATATGTTACACATTGTAACTGTCATTTAAGTGAAACCCTAGTGTGTGGTCAGTGAAGGGTGGTCGAATCCTGTTGGGGGAGGATCCACACACGCGCTAATATCTCACTTCTAAACAGTCAGCTTTCAGATATTTTCATTAGAAAGTTAGCATGCTCAAAGAAAATGGTTCATATTGTCCTTTTGTTCTGCTTGTATTTGTGGCAAATAAATGGTAAGTTACAAATGTGTGTTTTTGTGCTTTTATATTATGTTTTTACTGATTTAGTTCATGCTTTGTTTGTTGCACAGGGTAATATGATGGATTTGCATAGAAAAAGGATATTATGAAACCAAACTAAGATATTGCTGTAAGAGCTATTGGATTCAGGTCTAACATCAGGAGATCAAATTTATAAAATTCAGTCCACCTGTTCACATGAGCTCATCAAATTCAGAAAAAAGTGAATGTCCCATTAAATATGTGAAACAAACATAGTTTTACAGTGTCAAGATTGAAAAATATTCAGTTATTTTGTTTTATATGTTACTTATAATATGTTACTTGTGTGAAGCATCACCATTAAATAAATGTTTTGGAACCACCAGAATCTCTGATCTGTGACAAACTCTCTGTTCATCAGGTGTGTTTGCTGATACAGATGCAGTGAAGTCAGTGTCCGTGCTGGAGGGAGATTCAGTCACTCTAAACTCTAATGTTACTGAATTAATGGATGATGATCTGATTCTGTGGAGGTTTGGATCTGAAAACACTTTAATAGCTGAAATCAATGTAATGGATGGCAGCATCACTGTATATGATGATGTTCTTGATGAGAGATTCAGAGACAGACTGAAGGTGGATCATCAAACTGGATCTCTGATCATCACAAACACCAGAACTCAACACACTGGACTCTATCTACTACAGAGCAACAGTGTGAGCAAGAGCTTCACTCTCACTGTCTATGGTGAGCTAAATATCGGTTTCTTTTATTTGTAGTTTGAAAGTATATGTGCATCCTAAAGATTTTCAGTCTTAAAAATGATAGCATCTGAGATACACCTTTATTTTCACTTTAATTTTAAACCTATTAAACAGTTTCCTTTTGATGAAATATTCCAAGGTTGCTATCTCAGACGATGTTATTAAAAAACTGAAATCACAAACACTCAATGAATGACATCACAAACTCTAACTCAACAGCTGAAACAGTATCATTTACTCTGATGTTTCTTCTATTTCTCAGCTTCTTTGCCCACTCCTAACATCATCAGAGACTGTTCTTCATCATCATCATCAGCATCATCACAGCAGAATTGTTCACTGGTGTGTTCAGTGGTGAATGTGAGTCATGTGACTCTCTCCTGGTACAAAGGAAACAGTTTATTGTCCAGCATCAGTGTGTCTGATCTCAGCATCAGTCTCTCTCTACCTCTGGAGGTGGAATATCAGGAGAAAAACAGCTACAGCTGTGTGCTCAACAATCCCATCAGCAACCAGACCACACATCTGGACATCAGTCAACTCTGCCAGCCATGTGCAGGTGCATTTGTGATTATTTATGGAGTTGATTATAATTATTGGTTTTAATGATTGGTAATAATAATAATAATTTTAAAAATTGCATTTTACTGCTTGAAAATTACATTGATTCCACATTGCTGAACCATATTTCTTCTTCATTTTTTTTTTTACTCAATAAAAATATCTGTCTTATTGTACTGCTTTTCAGCCTGAAATGAAAACACAAAACACACACACACAAAAAAGAAAAATGTTCTTGTAATTTTTCTTGTAACCCACAGTAGAGGACAAAATAAACTAAGACTTTGAAATCCATTTATATGTTAACTTTAAGGCAGCAAAATTCTACTAATTATAATGTTCATTTCTCAATAGGTCACACTAATGACTGTCTCTCTGTTTTCTCAGTGTCTAAAATAGTGCCGATCTCTGCCGCTGCTGCTGGATGTCTGCTGATTTTGACTGCAATCCTGATATTTTGTATTTGCAGGAAATGTAGAAAAACTGATCAAGAAGGCAAGTGTTAAATCTCTTAATGGCTATTACATTTGTAAAAGTGATGAGTGTTATAACAAATAACAATATACTTTATTAGCATAGTTCCTTCTAACCCTCATGTTGTGTGGTAGTAATTTGATCCAGAGAGGCTTTTTTTTCCTAAATGTTATTGCATTGGACTTAAACTTACCAACTTTGCTCATGCAGGTCATAAGAACTTCCCCAAAAAACTGGACAATTGTTTTACTTTTTGGGATTTTTTCCCCACCTTATTACACTTTAGGTGTATAAATTTTACCAAACATTGGATTCAATCTTTTTTATCAACTTGTTTTCTTTCAATTATTTCAATTAGCACAGGTTTTGTGTTTCTTTTTTGGAAACGATTGATCAAAGGCGCATGATTGATCAATGTGAGCGTAGGTTTTGAGTGAACGTTCTCAAAGTTATCCACAAATAATGCTTTTTTGACTTAAAAACTGAGGTGGATAAATTCAGATCACTGAGACCAAATTAAGTAAAGGATTTTCAGCATACAATGGTTAATGGAAAGAACACAAAATAATGTCTGTAGATGTTGGGTTTAGCAATGATCAATATAGTTACATTGTCTCACAGATGCTTCAATAAAACACACTGAAAACACAGAAATGCAATGTTTTAATCTATTATTGTTATTGTTGAAACAGTTGAGACTCATGAAGACGAGATCACTTACATTGAGCCGATGTTCTACAAAAGAAAAGCACAGAAACCGGTGAGATTGTTTATTACTAATTTATGTTGTGTATCTGTGTATCATTTCAACAGTGTGTGCTTGTGCGTGTGACAAAAACACAAAACAGCACCATATTATAAATGTATAAAAGTCATAAGATCGGTATTCAGTGTGCGAAACAGTGACTCATATGCCATAATACATACAACACCCTTTCTACAGTCTAACTAAAGATTAACAGATCTACATTAGTTAATATTTTCAGTGCTCACTCATGAAGTATTTCCTATGACAGCTCATGACATCACAGTCCAAATCTTCAGAGTTTCACATACTGTACATGCTTTTGTGACTCTTACAATGCTTTTAGAAACAAACAAAAATGATGTCACGGACAGGGCCGTGC
>NW_015508092.1:58920-59726 GCF_001515645.1 Sinocyclocheilus grahami | reverse complement strand
TTGTCAGAAACAGCAGGAGGGGTGGAGAGAGATGGGAAAGGAGGTGGAGAAAAATGGAGAGAAATCAAAGAGAAAGCGAGAATAATAGTTAACAGAGAAAACAGGGGGCATCAAACGACATATGAAAAGCATAAAACGGAATATTTTAACACACAATAATATTAAATAAATTACAATAATAAATTGGCCCGTCTGAGCAATGGCCTGCTGGTTAGTGCATGTCCCTCAGATGTTTTGAGCCATTGTGCTCATGACCACAAATTAAAATCCTGCATGTGTTGTGCCCTGTTTCTACCCACAACATCCTGTTTCATTATGACTCTATCTATAATAAAAAAGACAAAATAAATAAATACATAAATTCTCATTTTTGATATGTAGTTCTGTTCTGTCTGTCTATACATATATATACTTATAGACAGAGCTGAACTAAAGTGAGTGACGCATGGCTAATCAATGAAATGGGTGTTTATGCATCAATCTGCCTCAATCCTCCAAGATTGGAAGGGGTTAATGGGAAATCAATAACGGAGGGATATGTTCATGAATGAACTGAATAACGAAAAGGGAGAAGGGAAGAGAGGAAAAGAGTGAGTCTGAATAAGGGGAGGGAGGAGTAGATAGGGCCCATGTATCCTATGATAGCTACAGACTTCCCAGATGTTATCTGTCATTCAAGAGAAGACTCCTGCTGACCAGATGTAAATGTGAAGGACATGCCGTATTCCTACATTAACAGAAGTCAAGTGTGAAAATATTCCTCATACACGCACACACAAAAACAAGAGGTACACTTAAAATTTAGG
>NW_015508092.1:57208-57819 GCF_001515645.1 Sinocyclocheilus grahami | reverse complement strand
ATTGTGATAATTGAAACAGCTACAGAGCATGTATCATATGTACGGCTGGCAGCCGGGGGAAAAGGGTGCAGCGCGTGTTTGTTTTGGAGGCTTGAGTGTCAAAATTTTGGCTGGGAGAGCTTGTGTTTTGTTTAGGAATGTAGGGTTCTTTGAGAGAGCTGAAGTAGTGGTTTTGGCATGGGAGGCCGAAGTCCTATAACTAAAGAAGCAGAGGTCTTTGGCACAAAAGATCGAAATCTCTCTTCCTGCTGTAATAATCCTCCGAACACGTGTTATTTTTATTCATTTATACATATATATTTTCCATGATATGAAAAGGATTTTTTTGACCTAAGCAGGCGATGCTCTTTGAACAGGCTAAGAGGTTTTGTGTGGAAGTCCCTTGGCTTGGTGGTAATATTTCGATCAAAAGAACGGTGGTTTAGGATTGAGAAAGTAGTGGTGAAATAAAAAGTGCCTGAGGGGCCGTTCACACAGAATATGTTCTTGCATTCCGTCAGCACTATTTGTTTAATTGTTGGTCTATGTAAAAAGGCGCTAGATGAATGGCTTTGGTTGTTACGCTGCATCTCACGGTTTTTCTTTTTTTCAGTATCTCACACCGTGCTTTT
>NW_015508092.1:44074-45674 GCF_001515645.1 Sinocyclocheilus grahami | reverse complement strand
TGAGCCCCCATAGCGAGATGACAAACACAAAGACAATCTTCCCTGCTCTGCTCTGCATCTACAGATAACAGTCAGACCCTTCGCCCTCCATCCTTCTCTTCCTCCCTCTCACTTCGGCAGAGGAAGGGTGGTGGAACTTTCCATGGTAAATTTGCACGGCAATTGTGCCCTTAAACCATGCTGCTTCCCCCAGCTTATACTGTGCATTTTACAGAGTTTATCAAAGAATACAATGGGGTTATGCTTGAACCATTCTTCTCCAGGCAAGAACAGTAATTTAAATGCACCAGTGCTACTGAAGGGAGCCGAAGTGGCGTGTTTTTCTGGTGGAAATTTAGGGGCGAAATGAAAACACGTTACAGAAACGTGCCGCATTACGACATTGACCTTTCCTGTTCGTATAGTCTACAAACAGCTGTGAACCTCTTTCCTCTGGGCTCTTTGTACATCAGACGGCTGGACCGGTACAGGCGCGCCATGCCTCAATAAAATATTCTTGCTCTCTGCGTCTCACTTTTTCTCTCTCGTGTGCTTCCCAGACAAACAGAAAAGCACGAACCCACGCGTTCCGTCTCGCGCAAATACTCAGAACAGGAATAAATACACATGCAAAACATACGCTACATTCTGTCTGACTCTAAACACATGCAAACTGCTTCTTTCCACACATACATACACCTGCACACAGCCAAACTGAGGGGTGCTGAATTTTATATTTTAAAATTTGACAATTTATTTTTATAAATGACATAATTTTAGATATATCTTAATAAAATTGCAAATTATATCTTACATCAGCATAACAACTTGGGAAAAAGTAAAAATAAAAAAGGGAGAAAAGTTAAATAAAAATGGTCATGAATTTCAGAATTTCGTAGTATTTGGTATGTCTGCGTTTTACTTTAATGACACTCGAACTGCATGAAAATCCACACGTTTATATAAAACCCGATGATCAGATTATCTAGCATAATTTGAGAGGTTTTGCTTTAGTGGAAGAAAATAAGGAATTCAGATGACCAGTGTCACAAATTGGAGTTCAAAAATCTCACTTTGCAGAATCTTAATTTTGCATGAATTCTGATGAAGCTTGTGGTCTTAAATAAATGCATACCTACCTAAACACATACCATATATTCTGTGTGGTCTCAGGTTTTTAGACCCCACCGTACATACATGAAAAAGCTGAAATATACAGTACAGACTTCCACCCACTTCTACACACAATACTTTGGTTCACAGCAAATGGCATGGGAGTGTATGTAGCTGACAGACCCTTGATTTAAAACCTCTTAAATAACAAGAGTCTACATGCAAGTCTATTCTTACGCCACGCATTATAACACAACGGCTCACTTTCCATCTTTGCCCATGTTAAGGCCCATGCAACACTTTCTCAAGACGCATGTCAGAGAACAGCTCAGCCCATTGGATGATCATAGAAGTTCTGTCAGGGAATTGTCAATTCAAATGGGAACACTACGTGTCTTTGGTTCTGATGCACGTCTACATGTGTGACCTAGAGGCACTGTGCTACTTGAGCATTAGCAAGCACTTGTCAGAAACAGCAGGAGGGGTGGAGAGAGATGGGAAAGGAGGT
>NW_015508092.1:42429-43046 GCF_001515645.1 Sinocyclocheilus grahami | reverse complement strand
TTTTTTTTTTTTTTTACCAAAACTAGCTAAGTGGATTGAGAAAAAGAGTTAACCACTTTTATCATTTGCCGAAGTGACGAATCTGCTTTTCCTTTGTATTTCCCCTTAAATGCATGTTCTGTTTCTCTCTGATAAGTTATGTTGTCTAAAAACATCCATGCTTCTCCAGCGCTTTGTTCGTCAGAGGAACTTCATACCCAGGGATTTACTAAACACAATTCATCAAAGTGGAACAGCAGTGTTTTTCTCCCTGCTTTCCTAATCCCTTTTTGCCGCAGATGAGAGATTTGCTGTTCAGACTCATTAAGATTAGAACGTTTTTGCCAGAGTTATTTAAGAATGCAAAGTTCCTGCCGAAGACCGCACAGAGTTCACGGAGAAGGGAAATCTCATGGAGATGCTGTGTTCTTTCACAACGTGACCATCACGGCTCGCATTTCCACGCTCTGTGTCGAGGATTGAGCGCTAGCTAGTGAACCGACTCTCAGAAACACTGAACCCATTAGGACTGACAGCTATTTATCCATTTGTCTGACAGCGGAGTTGAATTACAAAGATCAAGGCAAACAATAGGTGAATCAACATTTCAAGAAACAGCTCAAATTGTGATAATTGAA
>NW_015508092.1:38772-41058 GCF_001515645.1 Sinocyclocheilus grahami | reverse complement strand
AAAAAAAAAACAATGTAATTCAAAATATTAACAAAAATACTATAATAGTATAGCAATGATAATAAAATTACATTAATGAGAATTAATGTACCCACTGTATATATGGACCTTTTCAAATCTGTTGTACTTTTTAGCTGTTTTAATGCATCCTGTGTGAACAACCCATGAAACGACTACAGTATGTGCTTGATTTGATTTTTAAAACATAATTTCCCAAATAATTACTGTATAAATCAGCTACAAAAACATCACTTAAAACAGAAAAATAAGGGAAAAAGTCATGTGTCTGGGACTTTTTTATAGGAATACTATGATACTCTTTAAAGTTCCTTGAACCACATATGTATACAACAGAAGTCTTGCCTACTCTAAAATGTAACATTTGATCTGTGGCATGATGGTATGAGGGGGGCAGTGGACGCATGGCATGTGGGCATTGGGGGGCTTGTGGTCTATTAGCATGTGAGCCGGGACAGGTTTTCAGAGGGGGTGGATTTTAGGGGGAGCAGTAGTTTTTTGGCTGCTCTTACGCTGCAGAGGGATTCATACTCCAGTGCTGTATGAACACACAGCTTCAGTCTCGGCAGCTTTCCCAAACTTTCCAACTCCAAGTGTCGCAATCTGGTTCCATTTTACAGCTGGCCATGAGATTGTAACAGAGCCCCTTTCTCCCCCTCCCAAACCACATATTTAATCCCTTCGCTTATGTCAAACTTAATTACGGGACCTTGTACGAAGAAATAACAAGTGTGCCTTGTAGGAGAGGGAGCGAGGGGGTTTTCGTGAGGAAGAGAGAAAAATGGGGGTATGCAGAAAAAAAATGTAAGGGCTAAAGGGAAGGACTGAAAATCTATCAAGACATAAAACGGAGGGTAGTAGTTAACAGAAAGGAAGAAAAAAGCAGACATGCGGTGGATTTGTTACAAAAACTCTGTTTTAGATACTAGAGAGTACAGCCAACAGAGCTGAAAAAAGCGAATAACCCAGTTTTGCTTTTCATATTATCTGGGATATCATTTATAAATCAAGTTCACATTTTGAAACGACCGACATATCTCACTAAAGCAAAAAAAGAAAGAAAAACTGACAAGGAAGGCACAATCTGTAATAAATTAATAATGATTTAATTTATATTTCCATTACATATTTTGGATAATTATGAAGTATTTCAATTATATGTAATTCAACACAATCTAAATTATCATGAAATGCTTATTATTATTATTATTATTATTATTAAAACATCTTCCATTTAGTTGTTTTATTAGTTAAATAATTAATGAAATTAGTTAATTTTATTTCTTTGAAATTACAATTCAAATTTCACTTCCTGTGTGAAATTTTAAAAAACACTTCAAATCAGCATCTTGCTGGGTGTGGCCCATTTAAATTCCAACCAGGAAGCCAATTCCACATTTTGCCCAACCATGCCGTTTTACTGCAGTGTCAGAGGGATTGGATGTTTATGACTAACACAGTGACAAAACCGCCTGTAGGTATATCGTGGCTTTAGTGCATAACATAACAAACCTTCAGAACTTTATTACCACTGGCTAACAGATTCATTTCCACCGTCAGTGTGTGTGTGTGTGTGTAAGAGAATTTAAGAGTATGTTTGAGCGTGTGTGTGTGTGTGTCTGTCTAAGTATTTACTATTCAGAAGTGGAACAGTCAAGAAGAGTGATGTTTAGTGTGTCAGTTTAAAACTATTACCTCAAATACCAAAAAATGTGAGCTAAACCTGTCTCACACTGACACGGAAGACAGCGCTGTGAAGAGCAAGCCTTTGAAAGTCAAAATCAATTTTCAGTGGGGTAAAACAAACGCTTCATCTGAGTTCCACAAACCGGATTTCTAACACTTCTAAAAGCACATATTCATACAATCTTTATAAGGCAAAAACAGACTAAATGCAGTGTAAAACTGCTTTGAAAGAGAAGGATGCACCGTAGAGGCTGAGGTATAGAGGGATGAAACAGTCAGCAACTCTCCTCAGAGACACAACAGAGAGACAGACAATTACAGTCTCAAAGGAAGGCTGGAAGAAAGTCAAGAAGAAAGAGCTCTCCTCCTCTGCCGTCAGCCTCGACTTTGCTCTGGCCTGCTGTCCGTCCTCAGTGGCCTGGCTGAAGGGTTCCCAGGGTGGTCGAGCGGCCCAGGGCTGGGCTGAAGGAGACCAGATTCCCATGCCGTGGGCGGTGGGACTGGCGCGCCACCCGTAGTTATTTATAGGCAGCCTGCTCCGAAGGGCCAGGAGAGAGGGCATGATTGTTTTCCTTTCCATTC
>NW_015508092.1:36615-37102 GCF_001515645.1 Sinocyclocheilus grahami | reverse complement strand
CATCTGCTTTTGTAATGATCACTTAGCCAACAAACAATTAATGGTTTTCCTTCGCAGATGTTCCTGCAGAAAAAAAATTAAATTAGACAGCAGGGCCCAGGAACCTGTCCCAGCAGAGACCCAGTGAACTTACAGCTGCTTCTCCTACTCTCTGCTTTTCCCTCTTTCAAGCCAGACGTCCATTTCCCTCTGTTTCTTTCTTTCACCCTCTTGCTCTCTTTCGTTCCCTCTCTCTCCTCCTCTCTGGCCCGTCTACGAAAGCATTGCGTCACCAGGATTCCAGAGCACTGGCATCTGTTTTTTTACGCTTGTGGGAAAATAGCAGCTCATGTTTCCTAAGATGCTTCTCACATTCCTCACCCCGTCTCCAGATCACACGGGCCCAATGAGTGGGCCGCACCAGGAGCGCAAACACAGCGGAACGGTTTGATAAAGTATGGAGTTTTTCTAGCAGAGAGAGAGAGCAAATACCAAATTGTTTTTTGCG
>NW_015508092.1:36224-36605 GCF_001515645.1 Sinocyclocheilus grahami | reverse complement strand
CCCTGCCCTCCCCCTTTCTCCTTTTCTCATTTTCTCTCTTTCTTCTTCTCCTCCCAAGCATGGGAATTCCAGAGTGACATTATTACTATGATCAAAACAGACCCTATAAATACCAAAAGCTATGATGAATATAACAGCAATTACAGAGGCACCGATAATTAGAGCAGGAGGAGAGGCAGAGATGGAGGAGCAGGCATTGATGTGCACTGTTTTTGTGTTTAAGGGGGTATCTGAATGTATGAGAAATTAGGGTGGGTGAAGAAATGCTGCTGATGGTATTGCTCTCAATCAGAGCCTGAGGGAGCATATACTCTTGCCTTTTGCTCTATCGCTCCGCTCGCTCTCTTTGTCTCTATTCTTGCATTTTAAAAAAGGCATCAA
>NW_015508092.1:34151-35089 GCF_001515645.1 Sinocyclocheilus grahami | reverse complement strand
ACCCAGACGTGGTCCCTCCTCCACCCCAGCACCACCTGTCTAGATCTGCTATGGAAGTTTCCTCCTAATTTACCCGTGCACCATATCTGTAATTCTGAGTAGGTTTCAGCAGTAAAGTTTGCTCATGCCAACTGCAGCAGTGCAGCATATCTAGTCTGCAAAGATCCAGCAGGTGCTTGGTGGATGGATGCTCCAAAATGCAACTTACTAGGGCCGGAGACTTACAGGGGGGCCTGTGAGTTTAAGCTACGGCACTGCCTTTGAGTAGCATCCCCTTCCTCCAGTGCCCTGCAAAAAATGTGCAAAACCTATACCTTAAAGGGTACAACACCTTGTCTGTGGGGCACTACCCTTAAAGACACAACTTTATACCTTATCTACTCCTAAAAGATGCATATTAGTACTTTAGAGTAGCGATGTACCCTTAAGGCACTTCTTTAGGGGTAAATAATGTACAAAGACGTCTCTTTGAAGCCCCTAAAAAAATATTGTGTTCAAATTAAAGCTTGAACACCTTTCCCTCCTTTGTCACTGATGTACTTACTGGGCAGTTTTCAGGCCTGGGGTACCACCATTACAGGCCTACCTCAATCATATCTCCCACCCACAAACTGCCTCTGTACAGCCTAGCGAGGACCATCTCCTGAGCTTAACTCTGCAAAATTTGATGCTTTACAAGGCGCCTTCCTTCTAAATCTTTAATGGCGGGGGGTTGAGTAGGTCCAATTAGGAGTTGTAGTCTTCAGGGTCTGAAGACTGGAGGGGTGAGGGTGGGCAAGAGCTTCTTGCATGGACACAGGATGTGAGGAGAGGGGGAATAGTCATCAATTAGTGCCAATGAATCTTAACCGCACTAATGACTGCTGGGTCCACGTCTAGCGGTCTGCTGGTGTCTGCTGGGATGGCGGGGGGTACAGTCCTCATGTACATCTCTGGAC
>NW_015508092.1:31883-33489 GCF_001515645.1 Sinocyclocheilus grahami | reverse complement strand
CTTGGTATTTTATCCAAGTGGTATTTGGTATTTTATCCAAGTTTATATTTTATCTAATGCAATGAAATTTGTTTACTAAATGGGATTGAACTTTTGTAACCACTTCATCTGTGATTTATATAGTGAACTCCAACAGCACTGTGAAAGCAAGACTAGATATCCAATCCCCACACAGTTGGATGAGCATGTGTGAATGAGTGCGAGTTTGCGCTTGCATGCCTACTGGTTTCCCGCAGCAGCCTGGGCCCGGAGACAGCTTTGCTCCAGATGTCAGTTGAACAATTTTTGTTTGTTCATGTATCCTGCTTTATGAACCCTTGCTCAGAGAGGGTTCCCGTTTTCCGCCCAAGTCTTCAAGTGGCTCAATTAGAACACAAGACAGCCCTTGTCTTTGCCAAACTGGAATCAATTTAGAAAAGCAACCATTTCACCTCAAATTAAGCCATCCAGTGTCTGTTCTGTGGCACACTGACCTTTGCTAGGCTCTAGTCTCATTCTATGGGGACCGGCTTGTGAGATGATGCGCTTCCCTAATTAAAGGCCTTGACGTCAAACTCCCAGAACTGCCTGAGTGACTTATATTTGAACCCCTAGCCACAGGTCAGCAGAAGTCTTTCAGAAATCACATTGCCTTTTGGTCCGTCCAATTCTTTTCTCTAACAGTCTTGTTCCTTGTAAATTCCATTGATTCTCTCGTGCTCCTATTAACCTATTTCTCTCATACACAAGCACCCACACACTACACTTTAGTTTGAATTTTGGACACTAGCCACATGCGGCCAGTTGGCACCAGACATTATCTGCTGGAGGCTTTGAATGCGGTTGAGCCACATCAGGCATTGGATTCCTTTGACTCCCTCTTCAGACAGGCCACGAAGGCCAGAACACTAACAAACAAACACTTTTACTGATCATTGGTGGCAAGATCAGACCTGTAAGACTGCCTCCCGCAGAGAGACTGAGAAGAAAGACAGGCGATGGCTTCACACAGCGCCTTGTAGCCTCGGACAGTAGCTTAGACACAGCTAATAGACAAGGCGACCGGTGAAGAGGTACCTCTACATGTTCAACTGAATCCTCTGGCCTTTTATACACACTTGTTTGGTTGCGTTAGGAATGCGCTCCGCCTGACCCCAGGGCACTCATCCAATCAGCTCGCTATCTCCTGAAAGGGCCTCCATAATAGTGACATTTTTCCACCTCGTCAATAAGTGGCGAAAGCCACCCTCCACCCACTACTTGACCATTTAACTTCTTTGTGAAAAAGCCCTTTCTTTCTTCCTCCCTCTATTTCTCGCTGAAATCAATAAAAGTGGAGCGAAGAATAAGGCAGATCTAGAACTGACATTAAGCAGAGCGAGAGAGAAAGAGAGTGAGAAAAATAGACCAAGGGAAGAGTTGTGGCTTTCATAGGCCTCTATACAGCACAGTCCACAAAAGCATATTATCATCAACACTTATTTACTATTCAGCACACCTCGAGGACAAATTTACACCCACAAACACACAATAATGCACAGATTTATGACACATACCATTCATATACGGTAAATACACATGCTATACATATGTATGCCTATATATAAAATGGGGAAAAAAAAAAAAA
>NW_015508092.1:28317-31631 GCF_001515645.1 Sinocyclocheilus grahami | reverse complement strand
CTTACTGTAAAATATTACCCATGATTGTAATAGGAAAATAAAAAAAATGTTTTCACACACTTGAACAGAACACATCTAAGAACTCCATTAAGTCTCGTGAGATAGGAGTAATAAAAATGTCCTGTGACAGACAAAGAAAAAGAAAGAACAAGAGAGGTGAAGGGAGATATGATGAGAAAGAATGAGAATGAGTAAGATAAAAAGGGAGAAATCCACAACTCTGAATCATTAAAGAGATATCTACAAACAGACAACGCTCTTGTTTGAGTTTCCTTCATTTTGCTGCTAATGATATACACATGGCCATCACTCATTTGCCAGCTGTGTTCACACCTCATCACTTGTACACAGTGATTGACAATAATAGCGGTAGAGTGAGAACAAAATGTCTCCCAAGAAGGGAGGGAAGTAGAGGAGAGATGAGCGCGATAGGTTTCGTGAGCGCACATGGATGCTACGATGAGCATGGCGCTTTGTTTGGTTCCACTGGCTGAGCTGAAATTGATTTCTGTGTGAGGCACGCACACCCCAAGCCCCTCTGCATTCTGATGGAATAAATAAAACACCCTCTTATGCACTGTGAGGAGGGGAGGGGGCATATGAAAGAGTAAATTGGGAGAGAACAGAAGCAAAAGGAAAATAATGAAGAGAAAAGAAGGAACAGAACCAAGAAAAGAAGTGAGAGGATAAAGACTGAGACGTTACAGAGATAAAGATGGAGAACAAAATATGGAGTGAAGGATACAGATCTAGGGCAGATCTAGCAAAGCAGAATTGGTCGTCTGCAATGGTCACTAGTCTGGTCTAGTACTGTAGCTCTCATCTATTAAGTGACAAGCCAAGAATGGAAATCGGGGAAAATGTAATGCAAAATGCAAATAATTAAATACAATGCAAAATTGAGCAGAGTTAGCATAGTAAAGGGGAGAATAAACCCCATATCCTTTATTCAATGCTATATGTCAAATGCTGTATGGCTAATCAAAATTTATGGTCATGCAAAAATTACACAATTTTGCAAAAAGTCATCTGCCACTTAGATTCTGCCAAAATAGCTAATATACTAACATTAGACCATGAAAGTAAGTGTTCTGGTTTTCCTAGTTTTCATATTCTTAGGCAGTTTATGCTAATATTAATACATTTCAGCAGGGTTAGTATTTCAGAACAGACCTGATGCTGAGACCATCTATGCTCCAATTACTTGGGGAGATAAGTAGCTTTTATGGTTAATTAAAAACACCACCTTAATTAAACAGACTCCACTTGATGGCTTGACCTATGTAACTTTGCCCTAGGCTATCAAATACAATGTTTTAAGGCAAGTGCCACAGAAGCAGCAATAGGATCGCTAAACGATTTGGAGGATATCACAGATATACTGTGGTTGTTTATCAAACAGTCTCATATCAAACTAATGATTGACATTGAATGAATTACAAAAAAAATGACATTATTTGATATATACATATGACAGAAATAGACATTATTTACTAATATTTATCTTTAATTCTCTTCTCTTTAACAAAGAAAACAAAGAACAAATATTACAGACACAGGTAAGTGCCATATGGTGCATGACAAATGACAAAACCAAAACAACACAGAGACCACAGCAGTAGTGGCATATGTAGATGTTTTAACAATATATTAAATGGTTAATAGTTGATCATTATGCACAGCCACAGAAAACAAGACACTAACTGATTGACAAAACGATAAAGTTATCTGATCCACACTTCAATCAGAATGAACGCTACAGACCCGATGCTATGTTATTAAACTTACTTCCATTTCTGCTGGTGGGTTGGCCCTATTTTAGCACAGCTGTTATGCAGAATCTGTACACAGAATTTGGCAACAAGAGACCTCGACTTGTTAAAGATTTGCATCTATGCTGAAAAACTGAATTGCATTGAGAATCATTTTGGAATGAGATTGTGACCTTAAATGAAATTGTGTGGTGTCTAAAGATACCAAACCCTACTTAATACACCACATGGAACGGTTATATTTTGTGTCTGAAAACTTTTATAGCTATAACCTGTGGGCTTTCTAAACATTTCTGTGCTACGAGGAAGCTGCTGCTACATTTTAAGCATTAGCAGAGCCTGATGCACCAGTTTAATTGTTCTAGGTATCTTTCTACCATCTTTATGAGAACAGCAGATTAGATTTATTCCTCAAACACTGATGAATGACTGATGAATGCTAATGATCCTTTATTGTCACGACTGCAGGGATGTCAAGGACGAATCCTTTTCCATCATGAATGGAGCTCTTGATGAAAAGATTAGCTAGGTTTTCTGTAGTTAGCATCTCTAAGTGTGAGGTGGGAAAGGTGTCTGCAGGAACTGCAGCACCATTCAGAAAAGTAAGATCCCAGCATATGTGCTCAGGGACAAGGGCAGCACTCAGCATGTGTTTTAGTCTGAGATCTCTCAGCACAAGCTCACACAGGAGCAGGGGGATCTGTGGGGACGTGTTGTTTGATAATGCTGATATAGTGGGAGCAGGGTCCCAGGAGCCACACAGAGAGCCGGTGAAATGGAGAAGGGTCCAGAGGGTATTCCATGCCAAAGGGAACCTGCAAAGCAGGTGGGCCGGGAGTACACGTGTCCTCGTGTAGCAAGAAGCAAGTGAGGGGAGGAGGGACGACATGACATGACACTGACTCGTTAAGAGCCTGGCACTGCCTGCTGCCTGCTAATTTATGCAAATTAAGGTTATTGATTCCTGGGAGGGGGGATGTCGGGGGGTGGGTGCTGTCAGAGTTTGGCTGGCAGCCAACGGCGTGCAGTAAAAACAGTGCCACTGCTGCAGTGGCGGTGACGGCTTGTGCGGCTGGAAAGTTCGGCAGAGCGCCACAGGAGCGCCGTGCCAGAATAAAGTACCCCGTTAGTTGCCTGGCAAGGCGGGCAGAGAAGTGACCAATCAGGGGTAAGCTGCCTCCTCTACCCTGGCCGAATGGCATCGCCCTCGCGGCCCTCCCCTCACTCGCGCTCTTCCTCTCCACCCCGTCGCTCCGGTTGCCCAGGATGATTTTATAAACATTTTGCCAGCCGATCAATAGCTGTATTGATCAGGCATTGTGAGAGTGATCCGTCTAAAACCCCCAGCAGCCTGCAGCTCTAAGAGAGGGAGGAGCGAGGGAAAGGGAGAGAGAGGCTGCAGAGAGGACGAGGAAAGGGAAAGAGAGAGACGAAAGGAGAGAGAGGCTGCAGCCACAGAAGAGAGAGGTAGAGGGGAGAGAAGGGGAGATCTCACAGAGAGGCAGAAGGAGGCAGTGCTGAAGGTAAAGCAGTGTGGTGTGG
>NW_015508092.1:24878-28234 GCF_001515645.1 Sinocyclocheilus grahami | reverse complement strand
CGTATGAACGAAAACAGGCGCAGGTTTGGCCTGGTGAGTAAATGAGCATATGTGTGCGCGGGGGGAGGCGGAGGTGTGTAATCGCTGTGGGAGATGGAACACGATTAATTCTGATTGCTTTGTAAATTTAATTATAATTTATTCTCTCTCTAGCCGTGGTTGACGGCGATGGAGTCGCATACCATAAAATTTACCTGCGAACGACTACACCCGATGACTTCTCGCTCATAAGGAGGCCTGCTAAATACGGCGGCGATCACTTTGGAAGGGAATTCATAATGAGAAAACATCATACTAAGAGCAGCTCCAATGCATTTGATAGCCTTGAGGATAATTGCGGGCCACTTTAAGGATTTTGGTGCCTGATCTTTTCGTAAACCCAAACTGTGCACCAATGGATCATGGTGGAATGTTCAAAAATTGGATATCAATCATTGGAAGTGCATCAGTCCCTCTCTATTGGAGTACAGACACTTTCAACTTTCTACTGACTGAATATTTGTCTCACTTTTTGGACAAAAGTCTGGATAATAAACAGAAGAGCTGCTGGTCCTGCAGTGGAGAACAATGGATGAGGCGAGGGCTGTTTAGAAAATCAGGCCTGTCTTGCCACTCAGTCACATGACACACCAGGGGGGATCAGGCACAAGAGCCCAAGGGAGGCCTGTATTGATCCAGACCAAAGTGTATTTCGGCAGCACTGTGGTTTGTGCTCAACTGATGTGCTCAGGGCTGATTGAGGATCAGGCCTGGTCTGCAGGCCATAATGAAGAGAATTGATGCAGGATGTCAGACCACTGATCACCAATCAGTCCCACAATCTAAAACCAAGAGATTGAAGCCCTGTCTTCTATTTCTGTTGAATACCTTTGTGTAATGGAAATGTTCACTTTAACACACACATTTAAAGTGTACACCTCTGGCATGACATCATGCTGGCTGTAGTGCCCTGCATTGCCAACTAACATCTGAAACATGGATCTAAACGAGACACAATTATATAAAGACCTATAATACGAGTTGGAGACAACATTGGACTGTGATTATGATCGAAACTTTGTTCACCCAAAACTTGTCAATAATTACTCAAATTGTGCCAAACCCATATGACTTTCTAGCAGGGTTATCTTGCAGAAGGTCTAAGCTGTTTTTCTCCAGTCTACAAAAGTGAATGACCACCATTGTTAGCCTTGGTCCCCATCCACCTTTATTGTATGGAGAAAAGCAGCTTGGACACTCTGCTAAATATCTCCTTTTGTGTTCCATGCAAGAAAGAAAGTAATACAGATTTGAATCAAAATGAGGGTGCACTTTCATTTTTGGCTGAACTATTTCTTTAAGTTGTTACACAGACACACCGCAGCTTATTAGCGAGATTATGTTACCCGCACCTGATTCATTGCAGTAGGTGCTAAATTAGGGAAATTGAGGTGTGCTGTGGCTCAAAATACCAAAAGCACTTTATTTATACGCACCTAGAAGTTTATATCTTAAATTTAGACTCAAACTTAGGCTGTGGGTTTCATCCACTGACATCTTTCAAAGATGGATGTGCTACAGCAAATAAAATATATTATTGTGCATTTTGTAATGTTGGATATATATAGTATATTTCTAGAGAAGAATGATACGTATACTTTTTAGTTAGGAAAGGAAAACAAATATTATGTGCAAGCTCTATTTTTCATAAAAGCAATGACCTCATTCTATAGTTTCAGATCCTGTCCTTTTATTTTAAGGAGGGCGAGACATGTATTTGTTAAGAATGAGAGAAAAAGGCACAATTAATTGGTCAGGAAACCTTAACAAGTCAATAAATTATGGTAATTAGTAAAAACAGAACGAAAACGGCTCCCTTGAGACTGTGATGCAGTAAGGCTTCAAAACGAAGGGATCATTAGCAATCTGTGCTAATGCCACAATGGAGGAACACAAAATAAATAAAAAAAACAACGGATGAATGAGAGAATAAAAAGGGAACAGGGTGCAGGAAACAAGGAAAAGGGGTAATACGAAAATATTTCACTTCCTTAGGCTAGTGTTGCAACAGACAAATATGTCAGTGGGCCACAATAGAGTATATGTGCACACCTGTGAGTGCAGGACTGTGTGTAACTGTGTGTGAATAAAATGATCAATAAGAGCCTGTGGCAGTGTGTGTCTGCCAGTAAGTTAGCACTACATTACGACTGGATTACAAGGAGATTCCATTGCAATGTGCGTGCGTAAATCCTGCTGAGGGAGCCTCGGTTTGGCCCTGAGACAGGCAGTCTGCAGTCCACCTGTGTGTGTTAAGCACATACCAGCTGTAACAGTTCAGACTCATATGTTTGCTACTCATCGCGGAATCTCTGGCTGTGAGAGATAGGCTAATCTTATCTAAACACTGCGGTAAAGACCTGAGAGGCCACTGTAAGTTCAAACGCGAGTGTGTTTTTCAGATTCCCTGTCATTTTTGTAGTAGAATAGAGTGTGATTGGATCTCTAGTTCCGATTTGACACATGAAGTTGCGATGTGACGCTGTCACTCATGTCCTGTGTGCGGTCTAAGCGGGTGTAAAGACTCATGTTAGCCTCATTCACTCAGGTGCTGCTGGGAAATCTGTGCGGGAGTGGGCGTACGTACCGGCAGGCCACCGGAGATCCAGTAGTGTGCACCGTTCAAACGCTGTCTCCTGTCACAGAGTGGATCCAAACCTAGAACACAGACACACAGACATACAGAAATACAAAGAGAGACGTGTGAGACATAAAAGAAACAGATGCATTGGGACAGTATTAGGAATTGAGTGACAGAGCTTCTCAGAAGCGCGAGCTTGTGCTCTCACATTTTCTGCACCCAGACCTGGTGTCCTAAATGTGCTATTACTAATTCATGTTTATTAATGCAGCGATGTGTGAAGGTGGCAGGGACAGATTGCTGCTGTTGCTGCGGTGCATGTTTGCATGCGCAACGTCAGCTTGGGAATCATGGGAACTCTATCTTGCATGCTCAGAAGCACATACGCACATGTAGAAACAGCTTGACTGCTAACTGTTGATGCCAGGTTGCATGTGTTTCTCAGTGCTGCTGGCACAGATCATTGGTGAGGTAGCAGGAGGGTTGGAGGAGGGGCCGCTGATGGCCCCTGCCAAGGCCCTCTATTCCCAGAGCCTCTCGCCCCCCTGTGCCCTTGGGCATCTGTTGTAGAGTTATTGTTTTCACTGGCACACAATTAGCAACATTACACATTTATTTAGCCCTGCTCTAATGCTCCATAATTAGCTTCAGGCCCTAAACAAGCACCATTCTCCCCTCCGAGGTGGTCGCAGTCTGCCGTGATTCAGCACAAACGAGTGAACGAAAGACAGAAAAG
>NW_015508092.1:23736-24645 GCF_001515645.1 Sinocyclocheilus grahami | reverse complement strand
TGGGAAATGGAGTTTCACGCCAGCACAGATATCTAAATTGCTATTCGATTTTTTTTTTAAGATTTTCATACTGTTTTATGATTACAGCAACCAGTAACTGAGGTTAGTTTTTGTTATTTGTCATGAAATGTTCTTAACCAGTTGCTATTAATTTTTTTTGCCAGGAATTGCCATTAATTCTTTGGCATGCACACCATTAGATTTGACATGTAATTGCCATTAGATTTTTGCCAATAATATTACAATAATTTGCATTAGAACTGCCATTGGAATTTGTAAAGAATTGCCAACAATTGCCATTAATTTTTTAGCATTAATTCCATTGGATTTCACACATAATTGGCACTAGATTTTTGCCAACAATATCCACTGGATTTTGTCCAATAATATCCAACAACTGTCATTAGATTTTACAATTTGTCTTGAAACATTTTCCACTAATTGCCATTGCTTTTTTACCAGAAATTGCCATTGCATTTTACCAATAATTTGCATTAGAGTTGCTGTTGGATTTTTTCAAGAATTGGCCATAATTGCCATTTGATTTTTGCCAGTAATGTCCATTAGATTTCACCTGGAATTTCCATTCAGTTTTGCAATTAAATATCAAAATAACTATTGTTAGATTTTAGAATTTGTCATGAAATGTTCCCCACAATTTTTTTTTTTTTGCCAAGGATTGCCTTTCGATTTTTTTAATCAATAACGAGCATTAGATTTGATTTTATCATTAATCATTATTGCATTTTGACAAGTATTGCAAATAATTGCAATAATTATTGAATGAATAATGTATTTTATTAGATTTAACACATAATTGACATTATTCTTTTTGCCAGTAACACCCCTTATATTTCACAATACATTTATATTTTTTTATAGTTAGATTATGCAATAATTGTTGTTAGA
>NW_015508092.1:21761-22775 GCF_001515645.1 Sinocyclocheilus grahami | reverse complement strand
TATTTGAGGAATAGCTATGCAATTTAGCAAAATTTTGCAAAAAAAGATTGGACGTGTGTCCTTATGATTATATTTGTGGTTTTATGTTTTATCCCCCAGTTTATTCATTTGAAACCAAAAATAAAGAGGATGAATCATCTAAATTTGAGACATTCAAGTGCCAAGAATGAAGGGAGAAAAGGGGATGTCTCTCTGGTCTCCATGGGCAACCAGGGTTATGCTGTCTTTTCGTGTAAACATGAGGAGAATAAGGACAAAGCGTCTGTTGGTAACAAAGCCATTACATGTCAATGAGTGAAGAGGTGACACGGTTCCACGCAGCTTCACTGCATGGAAGCGTCCGGATCGCTCACACTTTCCCCCATAAATATGCAAATGGATGTAATGTCCCTTTCTTCAATATAGATCAACAATAAAAACATCACTGCATCAGTGCACGCGTTCAAAATCTGAATATATAAAAGTAAAAATTAGCTTTTTGTGCTCCAAAACAGCAGGGTATCAGATTTCCCGTCTCACATATGTATCTCTCAAATATGTGAATATATTAGTCATATTTTTGGCTTTTCAAAAGGCGAATCACTGTCCATTCTAATGCACATGTGCGAGATGCGAGGGGCACAGGACGCAGACGTTTCAAATGTTATATTTCCATGATTGCTTCTCGCTCCCCATTTCCTGTCTATTGTGCGGGTGCAAGAGGCATTGTGTGGTGCGTCTGTGCGCGCGCGGGGCGGGTCGGTTCAGAAAGGACATCCCCCTGGGAGCTCGGAGCAGCCCCATCTTTTATTAATCAGAGGCCCCTGTGCCACACTCCACGCTTATCACATTTAACAGCCTCAGATGGAGATGCGGCTCTGGGTGGGGTGCCTCCGCTCGAGCCGAGGAGGCCGTCTAGAACGCGTGTGAGCGGGACGGTGGGGGTTTGGGTGCGGACCCATCATGCACCTCCATCACCCAGCTATTGGGCCGAATCACAATACAGCAAATTACCTTCTGCTGACAAGAAAAAAA
>NW_015508092.1:14484-15358 GCF_001515645.1 Sinocyclocheilus grahami | reverse complement strand
TTTTTTTTTTTTTTGGTTACACAAAACACAACACTACTATGCATAAATGTACAAAAAATATTGGCTAACATAATCTAAATTTGATTACACTGATTAAACTAGGGTTTTGTTACATTTCTGTATTCAATGAAATTCACTATTTATTCTTCTTTAGACATTGTCTGCCATTCGGGATTATTTATTTATTTATGCCACAATGAGGTATCCCATTCTGTTTCTGTCTACGTAAATAATTAAATAGCCTTCATGTTGGAAGTTATTCCATAGCATACTGTAGGCAGTGATGCTATCTAGGTTGGCAGCTTACTAAGCATTAGTACAGACCTGATTCTGACTAAGAAGGTTCAGACTGCAGGGTTTCCATCAGAGATGCCCTTCCGTGGATGTAGTAGGGTGAAGAGAGAAGGTGGTAGTTGCCTCAGCAACAGTATGCAAGGTTGGAGGACACGATTGTCAGCCGTGACTGGTGATGACTGCAGTATGTGTGTGTGTAGGTTAAGGCAGGTGATGTGAGTTCTGAGCGATGAGATACTGTTCTTCTATGTGACCTTTCTACCTGTAACCCCAACGTCTGCTATCAGCACAGTCCTCCCAGTGCCGGGCCCGTGGTGAGTCGACACCGAGGCCGGTGCCCAGAGACTCATCCATAATTCCTGATGAGCGTAATGCCATCTCCACTTCATAATTATGTGCTATTCCTCCACCTCCAGTGCAGCCGATGAGACCAGCAGACGCACACTGCCCTAATGAGCAGTTCGGATGAAGGGGGGGGGACTTTGGGCGCGATAAGAGCAGAACAGGAGTTTTAGAGAAATGAAAGATAAAACCTAATGTACAAAGGTGGCTAGGGCTGGGGGAGCTTTACTGTAAAAAA
>NW_015508092.1:2443-2852 GCF_001515645.1 Sinocyclocheilus grahami | reverse complement strand
AAAGGTTGACATACAATTCCAAAATGCTGGTCGTAAAACTGAATTCATAATGTTGTCATGTGAAATTAATTCGAAGCATGAGCTATTTTCTCAGCTGTCATTCTGAAAAGACAATACTCAATGGAATCGAATTAAAACATCGCATTTATGAAATGGGAAAGGTCCATGTCCCCAGAAATCACATCCAGCAAAACTGACCTCTGACCTATTTCATTTTAGCATGACTGCTATTATCCAGCAGAAAATTAGAAACGTCCTGCTATTGTCTGGTCCCGCGGCGGGGGCGTGGTTATGAAAAGATAAACGCAGCATCTACAAAAGAGCAGCAACTGCACAGATTCAAGCGTCTTAAGAGAAAAAATACAAGCTACCAGGCTGAGGTACTGGTTTGATGAGCATTTGTGTGTGT
>NW_015508091.1:28350-31188 GCF_001515645.1 Sinocyclocheilus grahami | reverse complement strand
AAGTTGCTCTGATGAAGCTTAAAATGCATGCGTCAGGAGATAAAGGCCTGCCACAGGTATCAGTGCCAAACTTATATTACAAAGTACCTTCCATTCATTTATGACAAATATAACATTAGAAATTCCTCCTCTGCAGACAGAACGGACGTATTTCCAGGTGTTTCTGCCAAAAGAAGCTAAAGACCCTAGTTTGCCCATGTTCTTCTGCTCTAAGTGGAGTGTTGGCAAAGTAGTGGACTTTGCTGCATCTCTGGCCAGTCTGAAAAACAACAACAACGTGCTCACAGCTAAGGTCAGCTATACAGCACAACATAAAACTTTGTTCTATAGGACAGTGCCCTCATCCCATCTCTGTACATTTTGCATGTCTCCTTTGTCTGATGCACCCATTTCAAGTCTCGAATCAGGTGTGTTTAATTAAGAGACATGCAAGATGTGCATTGTTGGAGGGCTCCAGGAATGTGGTTGGGGGGGCCACTGTTTTAGGATTATGATTATGTAACAAATTGATTTCTTTATTATTTGGTGAAAACAATTCACATTAACAGACCACTATGCTCTGCACAGAAATTGCGTTTGTGTCACCCTGAGACGGGTGAAGCCTTTAGGATGGATGCTAGCCTCCAGTTACTGCTCTCCAATACAGACTGTCCTCTGCACAACGGAGGCAACGTCATTCTGGAGTATCTGGATAACGAGAGCTCTGGACTGGATGATGTGACAGCCTATATATCTTCCTCCTGAGAGAAAATCTCATAACCATTCAGCAGAGTTTTATGGTAAAATAATTTGAGGAAAGTAGGAAACAAAGGGTGTCAGATTGGACTATGTCTATTGTAAATATACATGATTTGCTTATTTTTAATAAATGGGTCAATGGTATGACACTTTTTCTTTTGTCCTGTTTATTAATTTATTCAAAAATACATAAACACAAAAATGCAATTCATAAATGAAAAGCCTTGAATACACTTTTTCTGTGAATTTTATTTTGATATTTAAAACAGGGGTGCTGTGACTGTTCACAAATAGAAAAAACCTCATTAAAAGAATGACATTCTTGACTTCACTAAGTAGTTTGACAATCTTTTACTATTATTTCAGATTAGATAATCTGACGTTTTTTGACATAGCAAGGTTAATATCATGTGGCACAACTCTTCAAAAATGTAATGATATTTAAGTAATTATATAAAGAATTACTTTTCTTTTTTAAATGATTATCATGTGTACAGTTACTTTATGTAAGGACAATCTATTATTTTCTTTTTTACTTCTAATCCTAAATTCTAGGAAAGATTTGGCTTCCACATTTAAGCCATGAGAGAAATGCTACATTGCTGTCAAGCAGAAATGATGTACTTAAGTATTCTTCTCTCACCATTTGATGCCATTAAGCAGGATTTGACACATTGATGTGTCCCCTAATTGCCTCAAATGTCTGAAGGCAGTCAAAGACAGCTGTTTTCCTTTGTGAATTTTCTTTGTGGAAAAGGTTTTTTTTCACATACTGAAATACCGTATTTATATACTGCATTCTGCAATATAATGCATTCTGAAAGTTAATGTGTGAATTATATGTAATGAATTAAACATGACGATAAAGATCTGTTTTTAATCAAATACAAATACTACATCAGAATCTTGCATCAGATAATTTGACATTTTCCATTTTCTCTGGACTCCATAGATCATTTGATAACATCACAAATACATGACTTTCCCAGTTATAGATTACTATATTAGATACATGATTTTAAAGTTTTGAACAAATTGTTTTAGTAGTTAAATTAGTCACATAAAAAAGTGTGTGTAAAGTGAAAATTTAGAAAATGTTTTTCTACAGAGGCCCACATACTTGTGATAAAACTAAGTGTGATAAACCTTTTATATGTTCTATTTCACTTATTCATAAGGAAGATTAGGAAGATTACCTTTTTTCAGACCTTTTCTTGCTCTTGATTGGCTAGTGTTGAAGGTCATTTTTACTGAAGGTTTACTAATAATCTGTAAATAAAGGGGCACAGTGACAAAAGAAACAAATGCAAACACATACACAACTAACCTGTAACCTGTAGTGAGTCTGTGCATTATTAATAATAAAAGAAGACACAGAAGTCACAGATTTCTAATATTGATTGCCTTATTTTTGTGCAATATCAAGATCAAGGGCAATAAGGGCCACTAAAGGAACTGCTGAAGGTCTCTGGCTTGCGGTGGCGAGAAAGAAATAAAGAGCTTTCTTTAATTCAGCATTCAATGGGAAATATCTGATTTGTGACAAAACAAGAATCATCAGTATCAGCAGAAACAAAGATGATGAACATGGGTGCTGGTGAGGAAAAGAACACAGACAATGCATTTTTCCCCAGCTGGTTTAAGAGAAGCTTTTACAATATGACTATTATTATTATTATTATGCAAAAGTATGTCTCTTGTGGAAGGCTTGTCAACGTCATTAAATGGAAAGTACATTACATTGTAACTTCTTGAGGTGACAAACCTGTCCCTTGACTTTTCAGTCATGAAAAAAGTTGCATTTATTTTTATAATATCAATTTACATCATGTGAAAAAAAAACCTCCATCTGGTACAACTGTGACGTTTAGCGTTATTCTTTAAATTATTTTGTTTTCCAGGGTTAAACATTAGTGCAAGGTCTAACAATTCTGCAGGACAGCAAGTCAAAATAAGTAATTAATGATATAAATAATTAGAAAAGAATGCTTGCCCAAAAGCTTGCTTTTTCTAAAATACAAACGGTTGTGGAAACTCAAAATCAAAAAAAAATTATTTTCATAAATGTTTTTTATTATGCTTTTTTCATATTTAAATATG
>NW_015508091.1:24530-27441 GCF_001515645.1 Sinocyclocheilus grahami | reverse complement strand
CATATGTGACTCTAGCTGCTCAAACTTGATTGGCTGTTTTAGGACGTTAGCACAAAAGAGAATGCACTTAAAAATTTTTTTAGTTATACACCACACCATATAGTACTGTTTCTCAAATTTGACAACATTTGTTGTGTGCAAACATGCATAAAATATACAACATAAAATTTAAAATACAACATTGTATACACACATTAGTCACAATAATGAACATGGCTGGCAACAATGGTAACATGCAACTTGCAATGTTACAGCAAATACAATCATCTATGATACCACCCCCAAACCCATTTCACATGCTTTTAACGTTTTAGCACAATCAGATAAAACTTACTCTGATTTGACCATAGATAGATGCAAAGCATAACAAGCCACAATGCTGAATAAAATCAGGGAAACACACACACCAGCATCTTCAATGCTTGAGCTCGTAATGACAGATTATTGGAAAAGCAGCAACAGCAAAGCCTGTACATATTATCTCATCTCTTGCATGTCATTGGATGAATACTCTAGAAGATAGTTTTTTTTTTTTTTTGTGATGCTACTGTTTGGAATGGGAACGTCTTATATTTGTAATATCATTATGGAAATAAGTGCTGATGGATTTAAGCCTTATTTTCTGCATGTGTGATGGTGGGGCTATTCTATCCTCCTCATTATCAGACATGCACCTGATGCTCACTGTAAGCTGCTCGTGGAACATAGAGCAGAACCACATACAGTATACTCATTCCTGACAAATATTTTATTTTATTTTATTTTATTTTAAAGTTGTAACACAAGTGACAATAACCACAAATTGTGAAAAACATACATGCACAAATAACACTTGAGACACCGTACCAAATGCCACTCTTAACCAAGAAGAAAATAAAAGTCAGACTTAAATATTATAATATTAATTTGGCTAGACCTGTGGAGTTCTGGAAGAATGTTTTATGGAGTGATGAGACAAAACTGGAATTTTTTGGACTAATGGATCAGCGGCATTTCTGGTGCAAAAAGGCAAGTTTTATGAGCAGAAGAACACCATCATTATGATCAAACATAGAGATGGAACAGTTTTGTTACGAGGGTGCAGACACTGAACCTGATGATCACTGGACTGTTCAGCAGGACAGCTATCCCAAAGTATCCACCTTTATCCCAGAAAGCCTATGAGTTTTAAATTATAGGAGGCACTTCCAGTTTGGGGATGTTCCATTTAAAAAGACTGAAACAAATAATTTCAAATCATAAGTTTGCTTTACAAATAATACTTATCCTTCAGGTTTGACTGATTGAGCTGTAAAATTTCATGTTGTATTTTCAGACATCAGGACAGTAACCTAAAGCATGGCATTTTAATGTGACATTGTTACCAACAGGCCAGAGACAAGAGGAGTGCAGGTAAACAGAAGGGTTTATTGACAATGCTGTAATGGTGTGGATCGAAGGCAGGTGAGTATGAGAGATATATGAAAGTTCTTGGTTTATTAGATTCTTGATAATCTGGGTTCTGATTGTTGCAGGAATCCTGGAGATGAACCGGGGCTGAGGAGAATCGGGATCGTGGAGACGTTATAGACCCCTGGAGGTAAGGAAACAACAGGTAAGTATGCAGGTAAGGAGTCTGCTAATGTTCGGGTAGTGAATGGTAGAACGGACACTGGAATACTGAGTGGAGTGAGAAGATATAGCGGGCTTGATTGGTGATTGCAGGTGCAGATGATCAGAATTCGGGTGATTGGGATCTGGTGTGTGTCGGAGGAGGTGACTGTGCTGACGTGAGTGATTGTGATGATTTCCTGACATTACCCCACGAGGGCGACCGCGACTTCGGGGTGCGGGACGGTTTGGATGTTTGCGATGGATCCAATATATCGTCGCGGGCCACCCAGGACCTCTGCTCTGGTCCATATCATTTCCAGTCGATTAGATATTGCAACCGGCCACCCTGTCGCCGCAAATTTAAGATTTCCTTCACCTGGTACACCGAGGGCTGGTTCAGAACCTCAGGAGGAGTGGGTGCTTCCGGCTTGGTGGATCTTGAGGAGGAGGAAGAACAAGGTTTGAGGAGTGAGACGTGGAATGAGGGGTGAATTTTGTACCTTGGTGCAAGCTGAAGAAGGTAGGTGACTTGGTTGATGCATGCACTGGAAAGGGGTCAGGCCGGTGGTATTCTGACGGAGGAATTTTTGTGCATACTCGGCCCAAGGAAGGTAGCGGCTCCAGCTGTGCTGATCGTCGTGGCAGTATAACCGGAGGTAACGTCCGAGCTCCTGGATCCTTCATTCAGTCTGGCCATTCGTCTGTGGATGGTACTCCGAGGACAAGCTTACTGTCACTCCCAGTAATCGGAAGAAGGCCTTCCATACTCGGGAGATAAACTGGGGCCCTCAGTCTGAAACAACCTCCTCCGGGAGGCCATAGTTCCGGAAGACCTGAGTGAGACCTAGGCATTCAGCTGTTTCAAATGTTGTTGGCAGACCCTTGAGAGGGATGAACTTACAGGCCTTGGAGAAGCAATCAACCACAACAAGGATACAGGTGTTACCATTTGAGGCAGGATGGTCAGTGACGAAATCCACTCCAGGGTCTACGGGGCACGGGCAGTGGGACGAGCTTGCCTACGGGGAGATGACGTGGGGTTTTAGACATGGCACAGACTGAACCGCTTGGGACGTACCTGTTGACATCCCGGGCCATACTGGGCCACCAGTACCGAGCCTGGAGGAGCGAGAGGGTCCGTTGGGTGCTTGGGTGTCCAGAGCCCAGTACTTCATGCACTGAGCCCAGAAGGGTCTGACGCTGGGAGGTGGGAATGTACGTCTTCCCTTCTGGGCAGCCGGAGCAGGTTCAGTGCGAGTGGCGTCATGGATGTCCTGGTTGATATTCCACTGCATGGGGCTGACGATCAGGGCTGGAG
>NW_015508091.1:15992-16947 GCF_001515645.1 Sinocyclocheilus grahami | reverse complement strand
AATCACTGAGGTCACATGGCCTCTTGTCACAGCCTCATAGATCTCATCTGTGGCTCAGATTTGACTTCCTTTTCTGTGTGGAAGGAATTCAAAACACCTCTTAGAAAACTTGCTTTTACTTTGTTTTTTTTTTCATTTTCATAATGATATTTATGTGCAGAAGTGTTTAACACTTAGCTCTTTTAGCTATGCACAGAGATTTACTTTTGCATGATCTAATTTAACATGAATTTATTATCTTGAATAAGCTCTTTTTATAAATGGCATAGACAACAGGAGGATCAGTTTACACAAAAATGAAAATTCTTTCATCACAATGCACTTACAATAAGATACAATAATGCTAGAGTTAGCACGAACAAAAAAAGAAACAATAATTAATGTTAATGTAACGTCAGTTTCTACATTGAAAGTTTGGAGGCAGTAAGAATTTGTAAAAAAAGATACCTTTATTCAGCAAGGATAGATTAAATTGATCAAAAGTTACAGTTAAGATATTTATAATTTTATAAAAATTGTATATATAAAATGCTGTTCTGAACTTTCTATCTATCAAAGAATCTTGAGAAAAATGATTCATAGTTTCCACAAAAACATTAAGCAGCACAAATGTTTTCAATGTTTCTTGAGCAGCAAGTCAGCATATTAGAATGATTTCTGAAGGATCATGTGACACTTAAAGGAACACTCCACTATTTTTGAAAATAGGCTCATTTTCCAACTCCCCTAGAGTTAAGCAAGTTTTGCCATTTGCGAATCCATTCAGGCGATCTCCGGGTCTGGCGGTGGCACTTTTAGCTGTAACTTAGCATAGATCATTGAATCTGATTAGACCGTTAGCATCCCGCTCAAAAATTATCAAAGAATTTTGATATTTTTCCTTTTTTAGCTACAGCTAAAAGTGCTACAATCAGACCCGGAGATCGGCTGAATGGATTTGAAAACGGTAAAACTC
>NW_015508091.1:13355-15063 GCF_001515645.1 Sinocyclocheilus grahami | reverse complement strand
TATCAACACACCCATTAACGTAAACTACGCAAGAGCGCGTACACAGACACTGCACCGTCTGTGCATGTTTTTTTTTACTCTCATAGATTTTGTTACCATTGCCATGCATTATACGACTGATAGACTGCAACGGTTGGAGTTAAAAATCATCATATGTGTTCTACTGAAGAAACAAAGTCACCTACATTTTGGATGCCCTGGGGGTAAGCAGATAAACATCAAATTTTAATTTTTGGGTGAACTATCCCTTTAACATGAACTAAGAACACACAATAGCATATCTCTAAATTACCAGTAGAATGTCTTGACAAGATATTTTAATTTGATTTATTCAAAATGCAATTTCATACAAACAATAGCTTGAGTAGATCTTTTCTATGTTTTTTAATTTCTAACATAAAATTCATTGTGGTATACTTTAGGGGTCATAAAGTAAAAAATGTGAACTACCTTTAATGTCAACATATAAGCTTTCTCATGTATGGACATGAAATCTGCCCAACTGTACAAAAGATTATTGAGAGAAAAGAGCTATCAAACAATGTTACAACATGCATCACTGACTAAAATACCACTTCAGGCCTCATACAAGCTGTTACCGTCTCCTTCTATTGGTAGATATGTGTCGCAAACGGCTGAACTGGAATAAGTAAGTTTGTCCTTTGAAGCTGCAGTTAATGTGAAATAAAGGAATCAAGATGAATCATGATCATATCAATGGCCAGCCCTAAAGAGAAACCCTGTTAATTAGCAAGAAGATTAAGCAAGAGAAGATGAGGGAGGAAATGAGATAATACTGCTGGCTGACTCTATGTTTTTTTCTCTAATGGACCCTCTTCTCTTTTCTTCTCCCAGTGTCTCTACATGGTGCATTAAGTCTTGCACCTTTTCACTGGTTGCTCATTCCACCTTTCTTTTCAAATCAAAATGTGTAATGTCACTTGGTGTGAAAACAGATTTTTTCCCCCCTAGCTTAATGTCAGTGGAAGAAAAAAGGTGCTCTTTTCTCTGAACCACATTAAATTGTTGCCTCTGGTTGTTAGCAGGTTCAAACCACACATCACACATACAGCACACAGGGTACTGCTCCTATAAGGCATGTAGGATTTTCGCCTCTTTGTGATTTCTGAAAATGTGACTAATTCCAGGGAGAGCATTGTAGCCTCTTTAGAGATATTTAAAGATATTTAACATTAAACAATACTGGGAGGAGAATAACATTGTTTTTTCAAGACCATGATTCCTCAATCAGAGTTTGAGACTGTTGCTTTGACCTCAGACAAAATAGCACTGTACCATGAAGCAGCAAACATTATAGACACTAGACACCTATATGCACTGAATGTACATTTGAATGGCATAAAAGCAGGTTTTGCTTTAGAAAAGCTCAACTAGACATGCAATATCAACCATGTGAAATATTAGAGTAAATATAAAGAAGAACACAGCTAGAAATGTAATTATAGATTAACTATGGTTAATAGATTAAATATTAAGTTAATAGATAATAAGATAGTAAGATGGTGCCGACGCTGATGGCTGCCTTCGTGGCGTGCTCCACAGTTGTTTTTATGTTTTTGTTAGTTTGTCCTGTCTTTAATTATATCCCTGCAATCAGTTTAACCAGAGAAGAATTGCTGGACATTCGTAAGTACACACCACTCGATATTTCACCGGTTTTTTATTATTCTGATGTTTTGCTGGACAT
>NW_015508091.1:8742-10192 GCF_001515645.1 Sinocyclocheilus grahami | reverse complement strand
GCTATATTCAAATTGAATACAGAAGGCCAGGGGAAGTTTTAGCCGTCTGTTCCTCACACAGCTATCATATGGCTTTAAATGATATGGATTCTAATGCACAAGTACTATGGACCACTGTTATAGTGCTTTTTTGTCTTATTTGCTGTCTCTATTATTAAAACAAGCCCTCTAGACATTCTACACTAGTGTTTAGTTGTGCTCCATGGAAAAAAGTAAGTCTAACAGGTTTAGAATGACATGAGACATAAGGATGAGATCCCTTTTAAAGTATTAAATGTCGGTATATGTGTGTTCATACCTGATGACAGACTTCTGATAGGAGGAGCAGGCAGCTTTCTCCTCTGATGGCGAGACGAGTCCAGCGTCTGGGGCTGATGCAGGAAAAACATTAACTCACTAATATTCTAAACTCATTCACTAAATTTGAATGTGTCTTTAAAGTTCAAAAAGTGTAATGCTCACGAAACTCACCATAGGTTTAGATTTGTACTTGGAAAACCGTGTGCATGCAGATACATTTAGACCTGCAGTTTTGAGGGCTGATATTCTTGCCTCAATATCTGAGATCTGCAGAGAACAGATAAACTTCTGAATTTACACTTGAATAGTTTGATACTGTTACACCTATCAGTTAAATAGCACATTTAGGATTAAGTCTATGGTCTGTATTATGTAACATGCAAGCGCACACCTGGAGCTCGGACTGCTGCACCTGGGCAGCAGCAGTGGCCACCTGGTCTTCTAGGAAGGCCAGTTCAGTCTCTGTGGTGGAGCTGCTGATGCTGCGAGCACAGTCTTCTAAGTCACTCAGCGCCCCCTCTAGGCTGTACACAGCACCTGCAGCCAAATACACCTGCACACAGTTCACATGATCACAAAATTAGATCAGAGAGACATCAGAATGTCTCTGATGAAAAGGGAGAACTGCACGACGCATAAATGTTAACACCAGGGATTTTCAAAGTGTGGTCGAGGTAGTGTTTTAACATTTTAAGTCTCTACTCACTTTTAATCAATTTAACATATTCTTGTTGAATAAAAGTATTAATTTCTTACAAAAAAAAATAAAAATACTGAATACAAAATACAACTTTTGAACAGTATTGTCTATTGTTACAGAATATTTCTATTTTGAATAAGTGCTGTTTCTTTTTAACTTTTTATTCATCAAAAGAATCCTGAAAAAGTATCACAGGTCTCCCCCCCTCCTCCAAAAAAAAAAGAAAATAAGCATCAAAAATGGTTTCCAACATTGATAATAACAAATCAGCATATTAGAATGATTTTTGAAGGATCACATGACACTGAAGACTGGTGTAATGGCTGATGAAAATGCAGCTTTGCATCACATGAATACATTATTTTAAAGTAAATAGAAAACCATTATATTTAAATCAATAATAATAATAATATTTCACAATTTTACTGTTTTTTTCTGTATTTTTGATCA
>NW_015508091.1:7098-7607 GCF_001515645.1 Sinocyclocheilus grahami | reverse complement strand
ACTACTTCTTTATAGAACTACTTCTATAAGAGATAACAGGTCAAGACACATTGTGCCAGAAACTCCCACTCTAACACCAGAGCGCACGTCATCATAAGAAGTAAATTTGTTCTTGTCAATAAGTTTTTCAAAGTGTAACAGGCATTAAGGCATTAGAGTTCATTTAGAGTACTAAGCCATCAATATGAGATGTACATGTTGATGTGCGTGCTTGTGTTTGTAAGTAAGACAGTAAGCACACATGAGAGAGGGTAATATGATGAGATAAAATGACTTGTCAAGATGTGAGCATGAGAATGAAAGAGACAGGAAGAAAGAGAGGAGCAGTGTGATTCAGTAATGAATACTTGAGGAATCAATTAATGGTTGGGTTGGTTTATGCTTTGATCACAGAAATAATTGATCCAAACTCAGTCTTCAGAGCATGAGTGGCTCAAGCTCTGAAAGGGTCGGTGTGTGCGTAAAATGGACCTGTATATTGAGGGAACATGTAGAAAACAGATAGGTGT
>NW_015508091.1:0-1170 GCF_001515645.1 Sinocyclocheilus grahami | reverse complement strand
CAGTGTCTCGTTCCCTACTCAGGGAACCATGGATACATAAGTAACTTGAGACATTTTTCCGCCCTGTGTGTATCTGACTCTAATAGACTCTACAATGACATGAGCAGGTTCTGAGGCCAGAGTATGAATGGACTACATGTTTGATTCAGGAGGCATCTCTATAGCTCTACTGCTTCTTCTCATCAAGATGTATCTCACCTGCTGTAAGAGAGAGGAGAGTAACTGAAGCCTCTGCTGTAGGGCACGGTCACTCAGACCCTCCTGAACCAACAGGAAGGGGTGGAAAGAAAGAAAGAGAGAAACACAGACACAAAGAGAGAGATCGGACAGAAAGACAAATGAGAAAAAAAGATAGAAACATACAGAAAAGGTAGTGGAAAGAAAGACAAACAATTAAAGGTATAGATCACCCCAAAATGGAAATTCTGTCATCATTTACTCATCCTCATGCCATTCCAAACCTGTATGAATTTCATTCTTTTTTTATGGAACACATTAGAAGTCCTGAGGATTGTACTGGTTGCTGTTCTGCACTTCCAAAAGGATGCAAATGCACCACAACTGTTTCACAAATGTGGTCAATGCACCTTATGCACTATATTCAAAGTCATATGATATTTAAAATTTTCATTATTCACTGATAATCCTCACCTTCTGTAAGCTGGATCATTAAATCAGTGAGCTGAACTCAAGGACCATAATTAGTCAGATATAAGTTATAAGTTTTTTTTTTAAATTAAAGTTCCAAAAGGGTTTTTAGTTGCAAAGAACCATTTTAGGTTCTTCAAAAAAACTTTCAGCGAACAGTTCTTAAAAGAAACTTTTTTCATCTTATTGGAACCACATTTTTAAGAGAGTCATAAAGAGCATGGATAGTCTCCAAAGTTTCTTTCTTTTGTGTGTGTGTGTACACTGTGTGTTTGTGTATTGTGTATGTAATCATATTGGTTTGGAAAAGACACAAAGGTCAGTATAGGATGAAATAATTGTCATTTTTGGTTTAACTATTCCTTTAATATAATGGACAAGAAGCCAGCTGGAAATGAAAAGACAGGGCCAGATGCAAGGGGAAGAGGATCCATATAGGAAGACAGTGCTGCTCTTATTGTGTGCATTCCCTTGTCGGCATCCTATAGATGTTCTCAAAACATCTAGAGAGGTTCTATATTC
>NW_015508090.1:30095-31262 GCF_001515645.1 Sinocyclocheilus grahami | reverse complement strand
GCTATGTGGTTGCTGTGTTTTTTCATGCACTGCTAAGTAATTGATAAGATGTTCATGTGTTGCAATGTGATTGCTAAGTGGTTGTGGGTGGTTGCTATGGTGATATTCTAGGATCTGCTGGATTGTTCATAACGGTTTTTAGAGCATTGTTATCTGGTTACTAGGGTGTTGCTATGTACTTGCTATGAGTGACTTTTCATGCTTTGCTAAGCATGTGCTAGGCTTTGTAGCTGGTTTTCATTGTATTCTGAGTAGTTTTTAGTGCACTGTTATACAGTTACTAGGGTGTTGCTATGCAGTTGCTAAGGTGTTCCGAATGGTTTTCATGCATTGCAATACAGTTGCTAATATTTTCTGTGTCATTTTAGTGCATTGCTAAGGAGTTGCTAAAGAATTATAGGTGGTTTCCAGGGTGTTCCGAGTCATTTTTACTGCATTGCTATACAGTTATGTGGGTGCTACGCATTTGCTAAGGTATTCTGAGTGGTTTTTCATGCATTGCTAAGGGGTCGCAACTCGTAAGGTTTTCTCTGTGGTTTTTAACGCATTGCTTAATAGTTGCTAAGGCACTGTAGGTGGTTGCCAGGGCATTGCTATGTGGTTGCAAATGTGTTCTCCGTAGCTACCAATTGCAATTGCTATGACTGTTCTTAGTGCATTATTATGTATTTGCTAGGGTGTTCTGTGTGGTTGCAAACCGACAAAGAGCTTGACCTCAAGTCTCTGTAATATTCTGGTCTCTAGATATGGCTCGAGTCCCTCTTTCACAGATTTTTTTTTTTTTTGTGCCTGTTTTATCATCTGCCATACAAAAAAAAGTAAAATCATTTAGAAAAGTTAAAAAGCTGAACCATTTTATGTCATATTTATACAAAATGAGTTACACGCCAATGTTTAATATTTCGCAAACATCCCAAATTATTATGTGGCACAAATCACAGTTGATCACTAAATTGTGACAACAAAAAGAAAATATAAAAATAATTACCATTTTAAACCTGATGCCCTCATAATTTTGTTTTCTTTTCAGAGCAAACATTTTTTTTTTAATCTCTGTCAACAGTATCTCTCAGCAGACAGACACAATAACAGGAACTCTCAAAGTCTCAAACTGATGACACAGCACTGCTGCAGGGTGAACGCTGCTGTTCTTTAACTACACTGAAC
>NW_015508090.1:23986-26424 GCF_001515645.1 Sinocyclocheilus grahami | reverse complement strand
CTGGAGATAGTGGCCGGTCTCAGGAGAGGCAGTTCTGTTTGTGTTACATGTTTATCTGACGACTTTTCTGGATTTTTTTCTGGCTTTGGGGAAGCAGACATGTCTTATCTTCTCATTTTGGGACTCACAGTACTATGGACTTCACACATTCATGTAAGTTGCATGAAAAGTGGTCGCTTACGTCTTTAGGTAACTTTTTAAATGATTTGTTAAAAGCTTTTTGGACATGTACCGTGGTAATACCATGGTATTTATTGAAAAAACATATAAATCTCATACTATGTGAATATGAACTAAAAAAGTAAAATGGTATTGCCTTTAAAAGTGCTACCATAGTGCCCAAAACAAATCGATACTGCCATGGTACCATGTCTACTTTTTGGCATTTTTTTGTGATTGATCACTGTACCATGGTACTGACCCATTACACTTTTGTAAGGGTGGTATAATTTATAACTAATAATACTTTTTTGGACATGTACTATGGTAATACCATTGTATAATACTATGTAAATTCCTGGGCCTGGAAAATAGTGGTGGCACCATGGTACATTGCTGTTATCAGATGATAATACAATGGTACTTTGATTTATATTATAGTTATTTGATAGACACATTCAGGAAAGTTGCATGATAAGAGGTTGTTTACATCTTTAAGTCAGTATTTAAAGAATTTGTTAAAAGATTTTTGGACATGAACCGAGGTAATACCATGGTATTTATGTAAGGCCCATGTAAATACTATAGCATATGAATATGCATTTAAAAAATACTATGCCATTTTGGTATTTGGACTTTAGTAGTACAAATTATAATGGTATTTACATGGTACTCCAAGGTATACTTCCATAAGTACATACCCATAACAAATCGAAGTAGTCATAGTCCTATGTATACTTTTTTGTAATTAATTACTGAACCATGGTAGGCTACTGACCTAGTGTGGTTTTGTAAATATGGTTTAAATAATACTTTGGTAATACAGTGGTTATCTTTGAAATACTGTACAAATGCCTTACAAAAAGAGGTGGTGCCATGGTACTGATATCAGATGATACTTTGATTTATACTACGGATATACCAAGGTTTTTAGATACAACCAGTGGTAACCAATGATAGTACTAAATTATATCATGATACTCTTATGGTACATGTCCAAAATTCATGGTAGGCTACATATGGTATGAATATGATATTATCACGCTTTTGACGTGTGCCATGATAATACCATGATATTTTAATGTCATGAAGTATACAGTACAAATACTGTGGTATAAACATTTGAACATTTGAAAATGTCACTTTACCTCAGAGTAGATTTGCGTTGAAAGAATAGTTTTTCGCGTAAATCCCTAACGTTTTTGATTCGTAGTGTGTTTTTTATAAATGGTTTACGTTACTTGTCCACAGTAGCGATGCGAAATGTCTGTTCTAGAGTCACCTTTTGTCGTTCCCAGGCCGTTTCTAATCGCTGCGATGCGCCCGTTAAAGTCCTTCACAAGACTCCCTGCACATCCTGCGCCGCTTCCGCCGCCGTCGTCTGCGCGCGAGGGTTCGGGAAGATCACCCAGAACCCCGATAGCTGCAAGTATGTGATTATCCAGGCTTTCCCGTTCTGTTCGCTCAGAAAGTTTGTGTCTAATGTGTTCTGACTCCTGCTTCAGATACGTTGTGGAAATCGGCAGTCGTCAGATAGAGCTGTCAGGGTGCTCTCATAGCTGTCAGGGCTTTACGACAGTCCAGCACTGCTGTCCGGGCTTCTGGGGCTCCCTGTGCTTGCGTGAGTTACAATGGCATAAAAAGTGTTTTGAAAATGCCATTGCTTTTTTTAATGAAATATAACTTATTATGATATGTGAGTAAAATATTTAATATAAATTAATATCTATATCATGTAAATGTCCTAACACTTTTTCAGATCATACAGTATGAGTGCCCTGTACAAGTCAAGTATGGTGATATGGTTAAATGTACTTTATGTTGCTTTAGGTAAGAAAGTATCTACTAAAATTATGAATTTTCTAACCAGTCTTGTATGTTTTTCTAGCTTGCCCTAGCTGGTCTGGAAAGATTTGTAACGGTTATGGTACATGTGAATCTGGAAATGGCACCTGTGTTTGTAATGTAAGTGCATATGAGTTATATTATTTTACTTAAAGTAAACTTTAAAATTTACTTTAGATTTTTAAATTTTTTTTTAATTGAGTTATGTTCTTCTACTTAAATTTTTATGTTAATTCAAACGTTTTTGTTGAAATAGATACATATTTATTAAAGTTTTAAGTAATATAATATAAAATAAATAAATTATAACATTATTAATTGTACATTAGAGTTACTTTTTTGAGTTGTGTTTTTTTCCTTCTACATAATTCCACAGTTTTTGTTGACATGAATAAGAAAAGTATTTATTTATTTAAATAATCTTAATAAATAAT
>NW_015508090.1:20017-20410 GCF_001515645.1 Sinocyclocheilus grahami | reverse complement strand
CGTCTTTTACATTGTTCTGTCATTCTTTATATCGTTCTATCTATCTATCATTCTATGGTGCTATCTATCGTTCTTTTATTTGACCTATTCTATCATTCTATCAATCATTTCTATTGTTCTGTCTGTCATTCTTCATATCGTTCTGTCTGTAGTACTGTCTTTCATTCTTTTTATTTATAGCTCTATGTATTATACTATTTATAGTTCTGTCTATCATTCTGTCGCTTTATCTATCATACTATATATTGTTCCGTCATGCTATCTTTCATTCTTTCTATCGATAAATGTCTGTCTATTGTTCTATTCATCATTCTCTGTCTATTTTTCTGTCTGATATATTTATGCATCAATCCATTGATTTTTGCATGTGTCTGCAGCACTTTATCCTGATGA
>NW_015508090.1:19589-19953 GCF_001515645.1 Sinocyclocheilus grahami | reverse complement strand
GAGATTTTCAGAGAGGATGACAGGTTCAATCGATTCCTGTCTCTGATTGATGTGAGTGATCTCCTCTCGCACTCTTTTTCTGCATTTCTCCACTGAACCCAAGCACTGAGAAGATTTTTTTTCTCTTTCTACTGCAGAATTGTGGAGCCCTGTTGCCTGTCAGAGGTTCAGGTCCGCTTACAGTGTTTGTTCCAACCAACACAGCCATAGACAAATTCAGAGATGGAAGTCTTATGTACATGCTGAGTGATGTGAGCTGCCATTATGTGTTTTCTACCTCTAATGAAGTTGGATATGTACAAAACAAATTATTCAGAACACATATGTGACCCTGGACCACAAAACCAGTCATAAAGGTAAATTT
>NW_015508090.1:17211-18022 GCF_001515645.1 Sinocyclocheilus grahami | reverse complement strand
AATTTTATGTTAAATACAATTAATTAATTTATTATGGTTAATAAAACATCTGTGCAACAAGATTTTCTAAAAATTCAATGAAAAATGTTGCTTCTTTTCATAGGGTACCTGTGTCCGATGCAGCCATCTCCATGAGACACAATGTCCGCCTGGAAGTGTTGAGCTGGTATTTGATGTTTTCAATTATTTATGAACTATATCATCCATTAACGCATCTATAATCAGTATGTAATTAATCAAATACATTTTAAATGAATGTATTTTCAAAATTACAACAACCAATGAAGAATATCTAAACATGAGCAACATTTACAGCACAGCTGTATAATTTATTGATGTGAACACTGCATTTGAGCTTTTTTTCACCTTGGTAGGAAGATCATTTTAGAGGCTGCGAACCAATTCCTGATCGCCGATGGTCGTACTCTATCTATGAGGAAGGCTGTGCCAAATACTGCAACATTACTCAGACGGTATGAAAACAAGGTCTCAGATCCCACAAACAAACACAACCTTCCATAATTGTTTGCAAATGTTTGTTTGTTTGTTTGTTTTCTCCATAGGTAAAATGGTTTTTAACAATAGCTTATAAACCTTTCAAGACAGACTTACTATATGCTACAAGGTTGTTCTTCGATGGTATATACTTCAGTTGAAGCCATCAATCTGCATTATTTCAACTTATTCTCAAAGTAATCCCATTTAACAGCAGAATTCATAATGAAAAACTACATTACCCATGATTCTATACAAAATAATTTGAGTTGCAGTGAGCAAATTACACCACAAAAGCTTGTAAATAAACACATAT
>NW_015508090.1:15359-16037 GCF_001515645.1 Sinocyclocheilus grahami | reverse complement strand
TTTGTTTTGTTTTGTTTTGTTTTGTTTTGTTTTGTTTTGTTTTTGGGCATTATTTTATTTCATTTCCTTTAATTTTAATTCATCATTTGTTTAGTTTACCATTGTTTACCATTTACCATTTCAGCAAATATTTGGCGGTTGAGATATTTTAGTTTAGTTTAGTTTATTTACATTACTTAACTTTACTTTTCACAATCAGGTTTATTATTTTGTTTTATTTCATTATACAGTCAGGTTTATTTAAATTTATTTATACAACATTTTTTGCAAATATTTGACTTTTTTTTTTAAGAGCCCAATACTTTTACTGCAATGCCCTTTGAAGCAAGCCTGTTAGTAATGCCAGTTTATGTGCTGACTTGTTAATCGCCATCAATCTTTGTCATGTTATCGATCTATCATACATTGTGCTCTAGGTGTGTTTGTCTGCCTGGATTTGAAGGAGATGGCTACACCTGCATTAAAACCAATCCCTGCCTCCAACCTCAGAGAGGAGGCTGCGACGTCAATGTGAGACAGATGTATTTCCCTTTTCCAGCGGTTTGCTTTTAGCAATGTCTGCCTAATTTTTACAAGTACCGTATATCAGAATACAGAAGTTGCAGTCATTTAAAGTCACTCCTTTGTTTCAAACTGACACTTGAAAATGATTTTCAGCATTGAATAGGCCTGTATTTT
>NW_015508090.1:10246-11267 GCF_001515645.1 Sinocyclocheilus grahami | reverse complement strand
TATATACTGTAGCTAATTTTGCCATTCATGACAACTGTGAGGGGGGTGAATTTTTTTAGAACTCATCCGTTTTAAATTATATTAAGCCTTAAAGTTCTGCATAATTAAGGGCGTGGCCACTTGAGTGACAGGTGGATTGCCGCTGCTGTCACCGCCTTCGAGCTAGGTGGGCATGGTTTCAACAACCAGCTCCCGCCCATTTTCTATTATCTGGGAGTGACGCACTGCCAAGATGGCGACGGCCCGCTCCGCCCACTTTGAGCTTCAAAAATGCTCTTCAGAAACCTACGGGTGACGTCACGGACACTACGTCCATGTTTTTATACAGTCTATGGTCTTAAATTTTATAAAGAATATCTTATCTTATCTATGATCACAAACAGCTTGTAACACTCCAAAGAGAAAGGAAAATTGAAATTGCATCATATGACCCCTTTAAAACATGTAGAATGCCTTAGCAACTGCATAGCAACACTCTAAAACCATTTAGAACTCCTTGGCACCTTAGCAACGCCTTGGCAGCCCATTGTGTTGCCAATGTTTTTTCACCAGAAACACTGATTTCTTTCTAAAAAAGTTAATGTCTAGTTTGAACATAACAATCCCATTGTTCTCTGAAATATGAAACATTTCAGATTTTTCTGACAAATTTGCTTACAGGTTCTTCGACCTCCTCTATCTGATTTCCCTCCACCGCCTCCCAGTTTGATGAAGCTCCTGAACGACACGCCAGAATTCAGCCTTTTCAGGCAGACAGCGGTGGTGTGTTTTGCCTAGAAATATAACTTACTCAATATTTTCAAAAACTGTACAAGAGTAACAGAATAACTTTGTTACATAAGCATAGTTGTCTCTGTTTTTTTAGCTCTACAACTTGGAAAACCGTATCCCAACTAGAGATTACACCATTTTTGTCCCACATGACAGTGCCATACAGGAGTACCTGAAAAAAACAAACTCGACACAACTGGTGAGTGGAACTTTTTGAAATGATGCTAGACATGTCTCACTCATAAAATTC
>NW_015508090.1:9526-10236 GCF_001515645.1 Sinocyclocheilus grahami | reverse complement strand
AACGGCAGGGTAGCTGTAACACAAACCCCACCACTTGGATTAATTGACATCTTAAATTGGTCATCTTTTAACTGCTGTGATGTGACCTGTTAACCCTCATGTCCCCAGGAGCTCATGATCGGCAATGCTACCATCCTCGCTCCAGATCTCAAGGCAATAAATGGGTGCATTCACATCATTGACACGGTAATTTAATTTAACACAAAGATTGTGTCTGTTTTTTAACATTTTAAACCAAAAGTATTCAACTTTGTGTTATGAATTTGCAATAAATGAGAATGTTTATTGGAGTTGCATGGAAGGAGGGAACCAAGATATGTCTAAAGACCAGATTAACTACATAGCAACACCCAGAATACCCTAGCAACAAAATAGCAACTCCCCAAACACGCTTGGAACACTTTAGCAACTGCATTGGAATAACATAGCAATGCCTTAAAAGCACACAGAACACTTTTGCATTTACATAGCAACACCATTGCAACAGTAGAGCACACCCTAAAAACACATCGTACACCCTAGCGATAGCATAGCAATGCCTTAAACACAGTTAGAGCACCTGAGTAAATGCATAACAACACCCTAGTAGCTACATAGCAATGCCCTAAAAAATACGCAGAACACCTTAGAAACTGCATAGCAATGACCTAGCAACTACCCAAAATCCAGGTTCAGGAAACAGTCCTCCGTAAAATGCACTGCACACATCT
>NW_015508090.1:6698-8294 GCF_001515645.1 Sinocyclocheilus grahami | reverse complement strand
GGAACTTTTTGAAATGATGCTAGACATGTCTCACTCATAAAATTCGTTGATGAAAGTGTCTCTTTTCAACAGAGCCAAGACATCGTAAAATATCACGTAATTCTAGGCGAGCAACTCTTTCCTGAACACTTGGGCAATGGACTTTTTAAAAATACGTTTTTGGGAAATGGCTCTCAGATCATGTTTTTTGTGGACACTGATAATCAGGTATTGCACAACCAACAATAACTCGTATTCTGTACAACACTTAGATGAAATTAGTCGTGACTAACTAGTCCTAAACTACAGACAATGGCCAATGACGTTCCCATAAATGGAAGCTTCATTGAGACGAGGCATGGCACAGTGTTCAGGATCCCACGTGTCTTAGACCTCCACAAGAACCACTGCAGTAAAGATGTGATTTTAAAAATTTCTGTAAGTTTCCGTTGAATTTTTCAAGGTGAATCTTGAAGTGACGCAACAGACAATGTTAAGGAACGTTTGCTGTCTTTGCAGGGTCGCTGTGGAGATTGTAACGCTGAACCAAAATGCCTTTATAATGCCAAACCTGTAAGATGATATAGTCCTTTGATGTTTTAGTTTAGCATTTATGTGAAAGGAATTTTATGATGCATCCTTCTCCTCGTTTCTTCAGCTACAACCAAAGTTCCCTCAAAATATGAAGTCAAATTGCAAATACAGGACAAGAGTTGGAAAAAAGAGAGTGAGTGTGCCGGGCTGTCACATGGAATGTTTGAGAACAACTAAGGTACTTCATTTTCTATCTTCAAAGATTTGGACATTTTTACTACGGTTGGGAAATGAAAATTCCATAGTTGGATCCGGTTGTATTCATTAAATTCCTTATATTCTTTCTTGATTTCAAACTGACATTGCTCTATCCACACCTTCAAAACAAATCTAATGAATTCTTGTTAAACCATTTGTTATTATTCAGGTAACTATAAACATGTTGATAATTTAACTAACTTGCTCCTCAAGACATCCTTCAAACTGTTGCTCCATCTTGACAGTCATTGATCTGAAAGAGAAAACTAAGTATAGAAGAAGAGTTTGTACCATTCTCCAATCCCCAGTTCCCACTTGTGGCAACAGTGAGAATGCAAGCCGTTCTTGCGCTCTGAACATTACAAAGCATGAAATTTTGCAGCTAGAAATGCCTGCATTTATGTATTTCGGGCCAGAGTGTTGTGTTTTGGTATTGGGTTTACACTTCAGTTTACAAATCCAGATTCTGAGCTGATTCAGATTCAAATCTCACAGTAAATTTATTCCTAGGACCATTCTTGCTGTCCAGGATACTTTGGGCATGATTGCTCCAAATGTCCTGGGACTGTGGATAACTGGTGCTCCAACAATGGTCAATGCAAGGATGGGCTGTTTGGCAGTGGGGAGTGTCTCTGTAATGAGGGCTTCCACGGAACGGCCTGCGAGATGTGTGAACCTGGGCGATATGGAAAAGACTGCAAGTCTGGTAACATCAATGTGCAATTTGCTATTCTACTGTCTTTCTGTAGGCATTCTGTTGAAGCATTTTTCAACAAACCTTTGGCTTTCATTTGACAGAATGTCATTGTGAACATGGCAAATGTT
>NW_015508090.1:2061-2895 GCF_001515645.1 Sinocyclocheilus grahami | reverse complement strand
GGACACTTTTGTTATAGGTTCAGGAGGGACGGATGAGGGTTAAAGTTGTGTAATTGTGTTTTCACTACAGAAATGAATGCCTGTTTAGTGGACAATGGAGGATGTGACAAAAATGCTTATTGTATGAAAACTGGACCAAACAGGGTTTGTGTCACAAGTTATTTCAGTTCATGCTTAGCAACAAATGTTAACGTTATGAAATCAGCATTAAGATGTTGAACATTACATTTGTTCCAGGTTGCATGTGCATGCAAGCCTGGTTTTATTTCTCTAGGTCATAGATGTCTGCCAGTTAATCCTTGTCGGAAGGTAACAATTCACAAACAATTTTATGGCAAATAATTTATTATTAAATCATCATCTGATATTAGATATTTTTGTGTGCAAAACATTTTTCTTTTGTTTTATCACAGAATAATGGCGGCTGCAGTATTAATGCTGTTTGCAGATACCTTGGGGAGGGGGAACATAATTGCACATGCTATATCGGCTACAAAGGAGATGGTTTTAAGTGTGCAGGGACTGTCAGTAGAGTTAGTATCATTTAAGATAAATTTTAGGTTAATTAATAGTGATTGACAAAACATGAGAAACAACAACTTCTGCTTTTCAAATGCATTTTATAATTGTTAATTGCAGGAGATTCTTCATATGCCTGAAGCAGCATGGTTGAGAAGAAATATTGGTGTAAGTGTAAATTTAAATTAGTGAGAGAATGTACACATTTCTTGATGTATTCGAAATATATTAACAATAATAATGTGTTTGTTATAGGTAATGAGAGTCCGGGATCTGTACAGTCAAGGCCCTTTCACTGTTTTTGTTCCTCATGCT
>NW_015508090.1:0-951 GCF_001515645.1 Sinocyclocheilus grahami | reverse complement strand
AATACAAAGATCATCACCAGTGATGTTGAGTGCTCCAATGGAGTCATGCATTTCATAGACAAGGTCCTTTTTCCATACGATCTAACGGGCAAGGCAGATATCAACACCGGTGTATGTAACTCAACCAATGGCCATCAAGTACAAAAAAGTAATTAAAATGTCATTCCACAAAGTAAAACTCAATTTATGTTGCAGTTGAACATTACCGCAGCTGCTGAACAATATGGCTTCAAAATCTTCAGCAAGCTCCTACAGGTAATGTTTATGTTGTATGTTCAGCTTTTTTGGACCATATGCATTTTTCTTACAAACATCTTCCAAAAACGCTGATTTCTTCAACAGGATGCGGAATTGATGCATGTGGTGAAGCATCAACCCTTTTATCCATTCACCATGTTCTGGCCAACAGATGACGTTTTTAACAAACTCCCTGAGGACAGAAAGAAATGGCTGTACAGCGAAGACCATCGTGATAAGCTACAAGCCTACCTCAAAGCTCACATAGTCCGTGACCAGAGGGTACGAGACTCCAACCTAAATGAATTCAATGAAAATCAATTAACTGAAATCAATTAAGTTATATATGAAAGTACCATGGTGTTACCATCTGATAGCATCACTGTACCATGGTACCACCATAGTGCTTTCTTTTAAGGGTCACAAAACGGTTTTGGATGTATTTTCCAGGTAGTTGCTGTTGCTCTTACTGCTGAGAAAAAAATGGAAACATTGTTTGGATCAGAGCTCACCTTCAGTTGCAACAAAGATTTAATTGTAAGTATTTTGATGAAGAATAATGAGCAAAAATTCCTTATGAACTTCTTGCATGTGAAATGTTAATGATTTATTTATTGTTTTTTATATTGATTATTTTATTGATATATTTTATTTAAGAAAAAAAAATACTAACACTTAAAGCCTTTATGTATAATGCATTATAAAGGTATTCAT
>NW_015508089.1:56446-57136 GCF_001515645.1 Sinocyclocheilus grahami | reverse complement strand
GAGTTTAAATAGAAAAAGAGAAGTTAATAAATGACATATTTAGCCATGTGCAATTCACATTACAGTGGCTGTAATCTACTGTAAGAAGCCAACTGGCCAAATGCTGATATTAAAGTTGTAAGCACCACTGCTCTCATGAGGAAATAAAGTGTGTAGAGCCACTTCAGTCATCATTTATCAAAGGTTGCCTGGTCTCTCTGGGAGAAACCCCAGTTGCACTTCACTTTATGAGTTTACGATCTTGTGGTTTGGAGAGGCCGTGGGGGAGAGTTATGAAGAACAGAGATAGCAAACTCAGGAAGCTTCTAGAAAAAGCAGTCTTATGGTAAGACCTTGCCCGCTGCGCTAAGGAACAAGAAAGAACAAAGGAGACTCAATGGCAAAACAATGGACATTCCTTGCATTCCCAAGACCACCACCCCCCTCCTGACTTTCCACATATTAGGAACAAAACTCTTAAGACCTTTCAGATTCCAAAACTTTCAACATGCCTGCCAACCACACTGTATGGTGTGGTGTTAGTGTATAACATGTTTTTGATCAGATTTCTATGCACAGAATTTATAGTATACGGCCCTCTTTGTTGTCTTTTGTTAAGTGCACAGGAAGGATTTCTGTACATGTACAGTATATATTAGGGATGCACTGATTTTAATGTGTTGGCTGATACTAAAATTCTATGTTTTTTTT
>NW_015508089.1:51989-52386 GCF_001515645.1 Sinocyclocheilus grahami | reverse complement strand
CTGTGCAGAAAACCTTAAGTGGAGGTCAAACCAGCTATAGTTTCAGCCTGGTTAACTGGGTTTCTGTTTCTGTTTGATCAGATCTTATTCTAGGAGACCCGATTTCAGCCATAACTGAATTTTTACATGAAGTTTCTGTGTTTTGCCTTTAGATAGCTGTATTTATGGAGCCTCAGATCAGCTTGGTGTTAGGTTTAATGTTTTAGATTAGATTGTAAGTTTTATTGGACGAGGATGACAATAGTTACGAGCTGTCTTGAGAAATCTTGAATTTCCTGAGAATGCAGAAGTGATTGTAATGAAATATCAATTACGTTTACTGTTCATGGGTTTTTGAACGAGACATATTTTGATTCTGACGTGCCTTTGTGTTTACGTTTTTCCTTCATTTTTTTTT
>NW_015508089.1:48147-51979 GCF_001515645.1 Sinocyclocheilus grahami | reverse complement strand
TTTTTTTTTAGCCTCTCTTTACTAAATGTCATGTGTGGCAATATCATGTTTGTGTTTTAAACTCTTCAATGTGTGTCAATTTGTTGTATTACACTGAATATTCTTCTGCTTGCTTACAATAACCACACTCTGAGAATGCCATTAAATACCTAAATTAAGTCAATACAGATATCGCTATTTGTTTTAGAAGTTTTTTGAATTTATATACACTAACATTCAAAAGTTTGATGTCAATAAGATTTTTTTAAGATTACTTTTATTCAGCAGGGATTAAATTGATCAAAAGCAACAGTAAAAACATGCATAATGTTACAGAATATTTATATTTCAAATAAATGCTGAGCTTTCTATTCAGAAAAAGAATCCTGAAAAAAAAAGTTTTTTTTGGTGGTTCAATGTGACATTTAAGACTGAAGTAATAACTGCTGAAAATTTAGATTTGACATCACAGTTTTAAAATATAAACATCACGTTTTAAAATATATTATAGGAAACCGTTATTTTAAATTGTAAAATATATTCCACAATATTACTGTTATAACTGTATTTTTGATTAAATAAATGTAGCCTTGGTGAGAGTTCATGAGACTTTCAAAAATAAAAAAATCTTACCGACCCCAAAATTTTGAATAGTAGTGTATAATGTCTCCTGTCCTTTGTTTTAACAAAAGTTTATTTCCTATATATTGCACTTTTGGATATTTTTCACTCGCTTATTTTCTTACCTGGCCTCTCGTGGAAACACTTAAATTATTATTAATTAAATAATAAGCCCTTAAAAACCATAGTTCCCTCAGGATTGTTATTGCCATCTGGAATGTTTGGGAATACTGTACTCCTGTCAATGGGAATAATGGGATGTACCTGGAATCTGGGCCTTGTTCCATTAATGCTGCTAAATTAATTGGCCGTTATTTTGCTGTAGATACCTTAGAGAGAACCAAACTCAGCCATTTCAGACTCTAGTGGATGGCAGGTATGAAATAGTTCCAAATGACGAATCCAAACATATTTCCCTTGATTCCTGTTTGTTTATCAAGACTGACACTGCTTTGGAGTATAGAATCTTTTCCTCACTCTTGAATGCTGTGATTTCCAGAATGTGGTTTTCTTTTTGTCAGTAATTAGTACTTAGGAATATTAGGGTGATGTTATGACTTCATGTTCGCTTATGTCTCTGTTCTTTGAGCAGGCGCAGTGTGCCATTGATCCGTCCCCACTCTTGGCACCTGGCGAAGCTGTCAGAGGCACTCTGCACTACGGGCACTGGTGACCCCTCAGATGGCCCCCCGGCTATGCAGCTCCACTTCACACCTCTCAGTGTACCGTGGCACTCCGGAGGTGACAATAGGTTGGTATAATAGTCATCATACAGATGATGTATTTAAGTAAACATACCTTTCTCTGTATAATGATTTGTTTCTTTTTAGCATTTCAGTGTTGCAATGTTCAGTGTAACGCGCATTATACTAATAGCTTTAACAGATCTTTGTGTGTCGACAGGAGAGAGAGATAGATCTCATTGTTGAATTAGGGAATTTTGCTTCCAGCAAATTTCACAAGGAAAACAATCAGAGAGGAAGCTGGTGATCTCACATCTTATGTCAACATGTGGCTCACCGGATGCCACCACAATTTTCAGACGTATGACTCAGACATTCTTAACAGATCACCAGCAAAGTGACCAAAAACACACAAGAAAACCTGCAGTACAAAACATAGCACTGACCTGAGGGACTAATCTTTAACTTTCAACTTCAACATTAATGTTTGTTTTGGGGGGACTTGTTCTTTAGTGTCTTTCCGCTGAAACTGTGAAACCTAATCATAACACCTGTAACACAAAATGAAAAGGCCTACATAATTATCAAATTCAAATAAAATATTTATAAAACTAATAATCTGAGATAGACACAAATATTTAGCACATACAGATTTGTTTGTTTATTTATGCTGAGTGTCTTTTTATTTTAGTTAATTGAAAATGAGGCTTAAAATAGGTCTACACTGTTGTGAGTTATTTTTAGTTATTTTTTATTTTTATTATTGAATGTAGTTCTTTTTAGTTTTTTTTTTATTGAATAGAATAATCTAATTGTGATTTCAAAATACTTCCTTAAAGTCAATGCCATCTTGCATTATAAGTGTGGCAAGAGACACTTTGTAGACTTTTTAGGAAGCTTTTGCTACAGGAATTTTACAAGCCAAATGCAAATTTAAAAATAGTACTTCATAATTTGATATTGAAATTCTAAGTTGGCATTAAATAGTGTAAATTTTTTTTGGTACTTTTTGTAGGCAATCTTTGAAATCCTTATGGTGATTGTCACATCATCTAACTTGGTTCACTTCTGTTTTGTTGTGCAGTGAGCTGTCAATGCAGTGGGGCCATATCTCCAGGCACTACAGCACAGACCGCAGTAGCTCAATAGGAAGTATGGAGAGTCTGGAGAATCCTCCCAACCAGGGTTACTATGACAGTCAGCTCTCTCCCATTGATCCTGTCATCTTCAACAACAAACGCGACTCCGCTTACAGCTCATTCTCAGCCAGCTCAAACACATCCGATTACACTGTCCCTGTCAAGCCTGAGGATACCAACTCTATGGACAGTCTGCTCCAGGGTTTTGGTTCTTCCTGCAGGTATCCAGACAGAGGCAAACATTGTGCCTCCAGTGGCCATGGAAACCAGCGGGAAGAGCGTGAACACTCCAAGATACTGTCTGACAGAACTGATTCTAAAGTCCGACCGTCATCCTACAGCTGCGAGGAGGAAAACTGTGCGCCACCGCAGCCACCCATGAGGAAGGACAGTTTTAGGGCTACTAGAGGCCAACCAACAGATAAACGCTGTGTGTCTGCTCCTGTAGGCATCCCAAGTGTAACCAGCTGCATGGTTGAAGATCAATCCCAAATCCAGGAAGTTTTGACTGGCAATGTTTATTTGAATGGAACACAAGACAATGAGCAAGAACATAAAAGATGCACCATTGAACCTTATTACACCTTCAACTCTAAGAGAGACTCTGATGGAGATAGCAAGGCAACTGACCATGAGAAAAAACACTTGGAGAACTATTCAGAAACTGTGGTGGTGTCTACACCTTCTCTTAGTCCCTTTTCACAAAGGAATAGGGATGAGAACTTTGATACCCAACTCCAACCAGAACGTAATATCCAGTCAGCAATGCATAGAAACAGTGCACCTGAGAAACTTCTAGCTTCTCAGCTGTGTATGATGGATTTTTCTGGTGACAAAAGGGATAATCGTGCATCTCCAACTTGTCAGTGGTCACAGTCACCTCTTTATCTGAGTGATACTAGTCCAAATACAGCCCAGGGCAAGTGGGGAGCAAGTAGATGTTCCACACCTGGTTCGGTGGCAACTTCCGAACTTGAGGATCCCAGGTTAGAAGAGGATCATCTTGATTCTAGACAGAATCTCTGGGGGCAGCCTATTAATGTCTCTGGAAATCCCATGGAGAATGGGTTCTCCACCGCTAACTCTCAGACCAGTGAGAAGAACTTTGGGTCTGTATGTGCTGGCATGTGTGTGGACACTCACCTGAATGAGAACGGAGGAGAAGTGAGGGTAGACGATGGCAGCATCACAAAGCAGTCGCAGAAACGGCAGTTCCGTAGCAGCAAATCGCGTCGTAGAAGTGAGCGTTTTGCAACAAACCTCAGAAATGAGATCCAAAGGAAGAAGGCCCAGCTGCAGAAGAGTAGAAACCCATGTGGTGAGGAGACTGTGGAAGAAGAGGTTGCAGATCTCAACATGGAGGCAGTAGCTCCTCCAGAGCTCCATCAACCCAGAGCCCAAACCTTGTCA
>NW_015508089.1:46745-47221 GCF_001515645.1 Sinocyclocheilus grahami | reverse complement strand
ACCACTCAGCACAATCAGTATGATGACTACAATGTAAATCCACCCTACAAGGCCAGGAGCTACACCCCAGCTGAGGTAAGACTGGGAATTGAGCATTGTCCATCGTCTAAAACAGGGATTGTTTTACAGATTTTCTGAGTACCACTATAAAAAACATAATTGCAATATACTACATTAGTGTTAGCATAGTTTAGCTATTTACCCGCCTATAAATACTTTGCCATGACTTGGGTTTTATTGTGCCACTGTATTGTCCAGCAGACAGTACTGTCATGGACCCACAGGGGTCTGCTGAATCATGTTTGGGGCAAAAACATTAGGCAGCTGTATGTCTTTAGTCAAGTGATTCTTGTAAGAAAATGTAACCGGTATTAGCCACAAAACAGTATAAGTGTTGGGGGAATACCTTATGGATGCAAACATCTTAGTATGCACTATATATACAGTGGGTACGGAAAGTATTCAGACCCCCTTAA
>NW_015508089.1:44728-45144 GCF_001515645.1 Sinocyclocheilus grahami | reverse complement strand
GTACCCACTGTATATCTTTACGACATAGAGACATTTGTTACTGAATTATTTATGTGAGTAAGAGTAAAGCTTTCCTCCTGCACTTCACCCTCATAATTTCATAATGAATAGCCTGTACATTAGCTTATAATGAATAGCTTGAACATTAATACAGATGGAAATCAAACATCGCTGCTTGATTATATGTAAGAGGGTGGGATTTCCTTTATTGTGGTTATTTACAGTTCTAGGCTCTTAGGAGCTAAACGAGGAGTCCTTATAGAATGGCTTTGTGAAGCCATTGAACCACTTTTGATTTCAGTTAAATAATTTAGAATTGAAAATGCCTTATTGTGAATGAGAGGGATTTGTGGTTTAGTTCCTAAGCATTCATTTTAAAATGCACTGAGCCAGGAGGGTACTTCTGTTATCTGTAA
>NW_015508089.1:13424-31265 GCF_001515645.1 Sinocyclocheilus grahami | reverse complement strand
ATGCCAGGCTTGTATGGCTTGAGAGAGAAGTTAGAGGAGCAGAACTGGCAGCTGATGTAGGAGTTCAAGAGGTGGGAGAATTGAGAGGGGTCAGCTATTTTTGCTATCAGATTTCTCCTCGTAGTTCTGAAAGGGTTTCCAAGTGACAATACAGTCTTTGTACAAAAATATTTAAGCATAATCTTTTTTTTTTCTTGCACAATGTACTTGCCTGATCAAAAACCCATCTACTTTGTTTGCATCAGATGAACAGGAAACAATACAATTACACTATAACAATTTTTCAGACTTTTGTGATAGAAAAATCTTTCACAATTAAAAATAAATGTTTTGTCATGTGGTGCTAAATTTTTCCATCGGGGCAAATCAGTTCTAACAACGTTTAATTGCCTCTGCAACAATGCCTAATTTTATGGCCATACACAATGATAACTGAGTGTATTTAGTATCTGTAAGTACATGGTCTCTCTCGTGTATACGGATTATATGGTCTTCTGTGTCTCTGTTTCATGACCAAGTTGTTCACTGGTCAGTAGGGGACAGAAGCTGAATTAACACCTTAATAAACAAATAATCAGATGTTTAGTACAATATTACATTAATATAATAGATTAAGATACTGATGATTTGAGATAAATAAAATCTGTTTGTACCTCTATAGGAGGGTTCCCTTTCAAAGCTTTTGTAACCTGTTGTTAAGTGGGGAGGTATACTGTCCCTGTAGAACTGTGAACCATAGCTGTTGAACTGTGAACCAAAGCCACTGAATTGCCCCATCATTTGGCCTTACACAGGAAGTCTAATATCCATGTCATGTTTTGACCATATTAACCGCCGCCAAGAGAGCAATATCTCACTTTTCTTCACAGATGCTCTTAAAAGACTTGACTAATGCTCAGAGTTTAACTAGAAATTCATAGGACACAAATATTTAGTAATATTGCATATTATTTTACATTTAGATGGTCCTCACTGCAGAACACAAGATCCAGGGGGCGTGGTTGGATCCAGATCCAACTCCTCCCACCTTACATATACCTAAACCTACCCGTCTCCACCAGCTGATCCCTAAACCCACCCATCTCCGTTTAGATGTGGATCCAACCACGCCCCCTGGATCTTGTGTTCTGCATTGAGGGGCTACTGTTAATCCCAGTGATCTGTTTAACCTTCTAAAGGGGGAACATTTCCGATAATGCCCGATTGCAATGAAAACACAATACAAAATACAAAACAAAGCAAAATAATAATAATAACATAAAACTCAGTGTAAACTATATTGTACTTGCATACGTATGCTTTTTGTTATTTTTATATTAAAAACTAAGCAAGTTTAATATATTTAGATTCAGTTCCGACAACAATGGTGGCACCATGATTAAAAAAGACAGAAAAATGATATGTTAAAATATTGGTACTTTGACAAAACACTATTAAAAGTTAACATACCTAACCAAAATTTACTTGAGTATAGTTAAAACGTTTCAAAGTGCCATGTTTTAATCACATAGACAAATAAATATTATCACTGACCAGTTTTGCCAACTGCTTTCAAATAAAAGTAACTAAAACAGTCGCTAAATGTTCCTGTGGCTCAGTGGTAGAGCATTGTTAGCAGCGCAATTCCCAGGGAACACACATACTGATAAAAAATGTATAGCCTGAATGCACTGTAAGTCGCTTTGGATAAAAGCGTCTGCTAAATGTATAAATTTAATTTAATTTAAATGTTGCTAGATTATGTCTTAATGGCAAGTTCACTTAATGGCAAGTTCAGTGGGAGAGTCTTGGAATCTAGATATGGTTTGTCCAAGAAATTTATTTTGTTGCTAGGCTTTTGAAAAAAGTCTCCAAAGGGTTGAGGAATCACTAAATTGGCAACACTGACATTGATGTAGCGAATCAGCTCATGGGGAAATATGAATAATTAATCATTTAGGTCGTAAAATCTCTCTGGTCTAGCAAAAGTGTCAGGGTTGCCATGGTAACCAGGGTCCTGGGCCTCGTTCCCAGACATTTTGGCACCCAGTATGTTTATTGGGTGAGGGGTCTGTGAATGTTTGTTAATCTAATGAATAATTGATTTGTTAAATCAAATGAAAAATGGTGTGTCTGATTGGTCCAGACACTACATTGACTACAACATAACTAGTTATTAATATTTTGTTGGCCTCTCTTGTTTTTGCATGTGTTCATAATTTCTTTGTATGACAGCATCGCCAAAAATTATGACCTCATTGGCATGTTGGCATGTTTCTTTGCATTATCACAAATAAAACAATTGATTCGAGGGAAATGTCAGATTTTCTAGGCCGGACATCACTTTTGGCCACAACTATATGGCAGTTCTTCGACTTTCCTGACGGTCAAGCCATGCTGCAAAAACAAGCCACTTTTATGAGGATTGTGGGCTTTCCTGGAGTTGTTGGAGCCATTGATGGAACTCATGTTCACATCAGTGCTCCAACTGTAAACGAGGAGACATACCAAAAGAAAACAATTTCAAAGCATCAGTAACAATTTGTGATAATTTTGCACAGTGCAAAGCATTTTTTAAAAATACTTTTACATATTAAAATATTTCAGTGTCTTAATTAAATGATTTTTATTATCGTTACATTAAATGATTAGTGTTGTACTGCTGTGACTTCACATGAGCAGGCTCACTATTGGCTGTCTCAGAAGTCGAGGGCAGACATTTTGGGTCAACATCATTGTAGTCCTTAGTTTGCAAGACTTAAGTGTCACCTCAGTCAACACTTAAGAATCAGTCTTAGACATCACTTATTGTCTGTTGATTCCACTTTCATCATCAAATGTGACCCTGGACCACAAAACCAGTCTTAAGTGTCAATTTTTCTAAATTGAGATTTATGCATCATCTGAAAGCTGAATAAATGAGCTTTCCGTTGATGTATGTTTGTTAGGATAGGACAATATTTGGCCGAGATACAACTATTCTATGAACTATGAAAATCTGGAATCTGAGGGTGCAAAAAAATCTAAATATTGAGAAAATCGCCTTTAAAGTTATCCAAATTAAGTCCTTAGCAATGCATATTATAAGTCAAAAATTAAGTTTTGATATACTTACAGTAGGAAATTTACAAAATATCTTCATGGAACATGATCTTTACTTAATATCCTAATGATTTTTGGCATAAAAGAAAAAGCTATAATTTTGACCCATACGATATATTTTTGGCTATTGCTACAAATATACCCCAGCGACTTAAGACTGGTTTTGTGGTCCAGGGTCACAAATATTATACATTTCTTAACTTCATTTGTGAAATATTGGACTTATGATTCTCGTATAAACAAGTAACAGGCAGGAACAACTCATTGTCATAATTACAGTACACTTAATTGCAGCACTTCTCATGTTACTGCCTCCTTCATTTTTTATATTCACTCTGGATTAAAGCATCAGCTAAATAAATACAGTATGAACATCTATACCAGGGATCCTCAAATCTGGCCCACGAGATCCACTTTCCTGCAGAGTTTAGCTCTAACCCTAATCAAACACACCTGAGCATACTAATCAATGTCTTCAGGATCATTAGAAAATCACAGGTAGGTGAGTTTGATCAGGGTTGGAGCTAAACTCTGCAGCGCATTGGCCCTCCAGGGAAAGATTTGAGGAACCCTGATCTATACTATCAATTTACAAAATCAATTACAAAACCACATATACAGGTAGGCTAAACTTAAAATTAACAGTTGAAGTACAACCAAACAACAGTCATTAAAGGCTTGATATATTGCCACACTATGGTAATCTGTTGTTGAGTGTTAATAAAAAGTGTTTTTATGCTGAGATCTGTCTACAAAATGATTGAAAAGTCTGCGATATGCTCTAACCCTCAAGGCCAAACCGTGTCGCATATGGCTTTAGTCGGTCTGTCACAAATTCATCATTGCGAGGCAGCTTCTTCATGAACTCATGTATGGCTTTCACTGATTCTTCGAATCCCCATGTCTCAACAACCAAAGTCACCAACTCACACCTGTCTTTTGCTTCTTCGAGTTTCACTGAACGAATGGGATCTCTTTTCCCAGTGTGCTTCATTAGATGCTTCAGATTCTTGAACTCCCCACTTGTAAGATCCTCCATGATTTCACCAAGAGCAGATATCCAGGTATTACAGCTCACTAGGCACACAAATAGACAAATAATTATCAGGCATTTTATAACATGATGCATTCTGTGAAGCTCAGGGAACGTCAAAGATAATTATGGTACCTTGAATGTTAGAATGTTCTTCAGATCTCATTTGTGCGTGATTATCTACAGTTACATGAGAAAAACAAGACATTAATTTATGCTTTTTACAGTGTACAAAGTATTACCAAAAATGTCTAATTACCTGTGTTTTTCTTGAGAATTATCCAACGCTTCCATGCATTTTTGAAATTAATCATATCACTTTCCTTTATTTTACGCTGAATTTTAATTCGCAGTTCAGTCACATCTTTATCTAAGAAGACCTCAAATGTAGGATGGTGATTACCAGCGTGCAAGGGTTCAAATAATTTTTCCTAAAGGATAGAAAAAAAACAATAAAGGATAGCAAATTCTCTGTGCCAATGGACATTACCAAGTTTAGATTTACAGTGTGATAAAATAACTTTGTGGTGAAAATAGATGTCTGGGAGAAACTATCTCTGAATTCACTTACCTTTGGTTGGACTCTTTTGGCTTTTTTTGAGATCAGAGCATACTTTGCATTTATCTGTAGTTTGCAGTCAGAGCTGGTTTGGATGAACACATACTCTTGTTGCTGTTCTTTAATCTGCTGACCAAACAATGAGTGTGAGTGATGTTTATTAAAACTAATCTCTCAAAAATAAAATGAGTACAAATGAAAGGTTATCAAACCTCGGAGAGTGGAACATTACTTGGCAATAGAAAAACCCATAGCCTTTGCTGTGTCTGTGATATATAAGGTTCCTGGAACAGCAGCACCTGGCCATTGATGATTTTGTTATTTTTATTATTCTCTTGCGCAATGCCAAGCTCAGATAACCTACAGATATTTACAGCTATATGCGTTCTTGAAATTTTATTTGGAGAGAGGAATTCCCGAGTGTCCTCGTGTATATGGACAACAGAAAGATTTCCAATTGCATCAACTGTAGATAGAAAGATAATTGGTAAAAAAAGAGACAAAAACCCAATTAAGTTTTATAATGAGGTTGTTCAAAAAAACAAAACAAAACAAAAACTTGGGATTGAATGGTATTGTGTTCATATTTTTAAATACAGTTTTTCTGCTCATGAAGATATATTTTACAGCAACTTTTTATTTGACAAAAACTAGACTTTAAGCCATGAAACCCTCTTTTGATGGCAAAATAAGATGAATATTATTGTGAGCTGTTCTTCAAGGCCTCCTTAGTGTGGAGTTGACATACTGTTAATTATATTTTATTCAATACTGAAAATTGCCAATAGAAAATCATTCCATCTAAATGTAAAATAATATGCAATATTACTAAATATTTGTGTCCTATGAATTTCTAATTAAACTCTGAGCATTAGTCAAGTTTTAGAGCTTTGTGAGGAGCCATTTATGTAGCATGAACACCCACAAAGAATGTTTACAAAGAATCAGTTACTTAAAAGATTCAATTTCAGTGAGGAAGCAGCTTCAGAATCACAATAGAGACAGCTCAGATTGTAGAACTGAGCTGAGAAGGCTAACATCATGCATGATGATGAAACTGAACTGATATGAGCTGATTTCCTAACAATTATTTCAATAATGTACTGTATACAATAATTAATAATAAAGAATATTCATAATATGTAGGCTACTAGTAACATTATAGATAGGGTATCCATTCATTAACATGCTTTATCATTTACCGTTTGTCTCACAGTGTGGAAGGTGAAGCTCATAGATTTCTCCTGTAGGGGTTTTGATATCAAACAGAGGTCCAGCAGGCTCATAGTGAGTGTTGATGAGGTGACGCATCTCCCAGTGAGCCACACTGTACTCTAAACATCCACTTCCTTTCAATCCAAACACTAGCCCAGTTGCGCTGCACATGAAAAGGCCTTCTGTTTTCCACTGAAACCTGCAAGAAAAAAAAAATACATTTGAGAAACTATTTCACACAGAAAAGTCATATTTATTATGAATAGAAGTCATACTTCAAAGACAAAGAGAATTTACTGACCTATAGGAAATCCTGCCATTATTTACTGCTAGTTCAGGCTCAAACTTCTTGATGGGATCTTCTGTCTACAATATAAGACAATTTAAATGTTTTTACATGACTTTTTATTACTAACAAGTATAATACACCTTTTTGATAGGTAATTGATTACTGACAGAAAGTACTGAGAAATGGCTAAAGAAATAGCAAAGAAAGCACCGTTTTGCTCATCCACCTGTGCATGATTGTCTTGAACCCATCTGCTTTTGGCACTACAGGCTAATCTTTAAAGTGAAATGGATGTGTGCAATTATATCTTATTTTGCCATCCTAAATTTCACACCTTTGGTGAGTTGATTTGCTATGATAACATTAAATGCATGCCTGATATTTCATTCAGCAGTGTTAAAGGGATAATTCACCCAACAATGGAAATTCTGTCATTATTTATTCACCCTCATTTTGTTCCAAAAGCTGTATACGTCTATTTTTTCCTGTGGAACACAAATGAAGATATTTTGCAGAATGTTGATAACCAAACAATTTTGATTATTTGACTTATATTGTATGGACAAAACAATGAGATATTTCTAAAAATATATTTTCTTTTGAAGAAAGGAAGTCATACGTGAATCACATGAGGGTGGTTCATTGGTTGAACTATCTCTTGAAGTTGTATTTTAGTGTGAGAAATAAGTATTAAGCAAATGCTTAATGGTTTATTGCATCTGTGCTTTTCTCGCTTGTATTCTAACAACCCTATTTATCAGTTGGAGATGTTCACTCTCTTCACCCTGCACCTTAACATCAGGTGACAGAGATCCGCATTTCTCCTAAACTACAGAGATAATCTCAGCATACATTGCTGACAACTAATCAAGAATGGGCACACTTTATCACCCATCTTTAAATAAAGATTGAAGTCCCCTTCCTACTACATTACCCTTATGTTTGCAAATGGCCCGCAAATCATCCTTCACGATCTGTTGGCCTTTAATGACATTCCACTTATATCCACCATTCATAAAACAAAAATATTATTCCTTCATCTTCACCCTACTAATGATTTAGGCTTTTGCTAGCTAGTAAACTTTTTCAGAATGCTGTTCTAAATATCTGAACAATCTCACAAATGTAACTCAACAGTAACAAATGTTTTGTACCAGTACCTTAACAAAAGTATTGATTGATTTTTCCATCTCGCTTTTTGATCTCAAATCTTTTGCAATGTATTTCTGTGGTTGGACGCATCTTCTTGTATCAGTCTGTTGGGTTTCAAAGCGTGCTTCTTCCACCAGGAGGCCCATCTCTGTTATTTGATTGTCACAAAGGCTGTGCAAATGATTGAATAAACATTATCAAGAATTTAATTTAGTCTTATACACCAGAACAAACCAAAACTGTAATTTAACAAACACACTGGCAGCTGAGATGGCCAAAACTTTAACATAAATAGACAGTTACAATTTTACAAGCATTATGACATTGTGCAACTTATAAGCTACTACTTATTAAAAAATAAATAAATAAATAGTGTGACATCCAAAATATTTAGGTTGTACTCCTGTGATAAGGACAATTAAATTAACCTATTATCAGTTTTTCACTAGAGTATTTTTTTCCATTAAAATTTCAGTGTACAGTGCTAGCTGCACAAAATATAAAATTTAACACCATAATCACCATATGGTCTTTGTGAAACTGTTTTCTTCTAAGGCTTGGTGCAGTCTCAGCACACCTTTGTCAGTTATGTCATTTCCAGTTAGACTGAAAAAAGGCAAAGTGTTAAGAGTTAAAGAATTAGCAATAATGTGGTTTAAATAAAAAATAGACATTTAATTTCTTTAATTTTTGATTAGCCCATGAATACTCACTCTAAAATCATCATTTTGTGAAGGTGAGGGAGTAAAAGATCCAAGCACGCATCTGTGATCTGACAATAGCTGAGATTAAGATGTGTAAGCTCCTCTTTGTAATCCAAGACCAACTGCAGAGACTCACATGTACGGTAGTCAAGAGGAGTGTCACTGAGGTCCAGCTCTTTTCCAAGAGCTTTGGAAAGTGTTGATGCCCATTGCAAAGACATAGCCATGGGTGCATTAAAAATCAAGGTTAAAACCTGACAAAGAAGGCTTTTGCCCAAGCTGTAAGACAGAACATTTTGCAACTGAATCATTTAATCATCTGTAGAAATATAACAAAAAAAAATTACCTTCATTTATGTAAAAGTATATGAGGACTCACCAAAGATGCACTTTGTGCAGTATAGGAAACAGAATCTCAAGTGCAGAATCATCTGCTTGGCAGTCGTATAAAATTAATTCTGTGTCACATGTTGATGTTTTAATGGCAGAAGAAATGGCTGTAAAATCCATACGACTCATAGTTAGAAGATCCCCATTCTCTTGACCAAAACGGCCACTGCCGAGGGAAGAATTGCAGGAGAAGTCCAGTTTTTGGTTCAGTGCAGTCAAGAGGGAAGACACTGTATATCCTTGTTTTTCCAAGTCCTTAGAGGCATGAAGAAAGCTCAATAACAGCTTTCTATCAACTCTAGTCCAATAAAGTACAGCAACAGTGTTAGTAAAACAATAAGCACAGTGAGCAATGCAAAAAAATTATGCAAAGATCTTTAAATGTAAGCTGAACAAAAATTGAGCACATTACCTCAGATCAGAAACTCTGTGCAGAAGTTTGACAATGCTGCCAGTCTCATTATTTGGTATGACAGCGTTCAATAGGTTGAGCTTAACACCATCACTATAGTGCAGGGCAAAACAGAGGGCTTTGCAGTCAGTTGAATCCAGCTCTCTCATGCAAAGGTTAATCAGGTTAGCTGAAGATTTGATTAATTTCACAATCAGATGACCTGCACGTTTTTGGTATATCTCTTTCAGTGCAGCCCTGACAAACCGTGGGCTTATCCTGCATTATAAGAAATAATTATTACAACACCATAAAGTGTAGATATGATTAAATATATTTAACTGTACACCAATAAAAGTCTTGCCTTTTAAAGCAAACTTTGTCCAGTACAGCCAGAAGGCTCGGAACTTTCAGAACATTAAATCTACCCTCTGCAAGGTCTAGTGTCACTTGCTTTTTGGTGCCCTGAATTAGGTAAGATAAAACTTCCCAGGACAAATTACAAGGTGACAGATCACCATCAATTTTCTCCAGGAACATTTGGGTCAAATTGTCATCTTGAGCATCATACACAATTTCTGCCAGTCGTTGCAGAGTGCCTTCATGAAATCTGTTGTCATAGAATTATTATTAATATACATTTTTTTTCAAATAAATAAACACTTCAAGGTTTCTGGAAAAAAAGGATATATACCACAGCGGAATCACACTTACTTAATGGACAAGGGACCCTGATGACACAGCAGACAAATAAACCAGTGAGGCTCAATTTTAAATTCAGAAAGGTTCAAGTTGTGGACTGTCCAGACTCTAAGAAGAGAAGTTAGGTTACTTAATAGCTGGCAAAGTGCTCTCTCTGGTAGATGAGGGTTAGACAAAACCAAAGACAACTCTTCCACAGTTACAGCATTTATTTCTTTATCTGATATAACCAGTCTTGACAGCTTTGCCATTGCCATTTCATTTATTCTGAAAAAAAAAGTAAGCAAACGTAAGAACACTGAAATTTGTTCAATGAATTTACATCATAAAAATTATTACCTCAAGGTTTGAAGCTTTTTCACATTTGAAAAGAGGTAGGCACAACCTTGACAAGAGATCTTTTGAGGAAGAAGACTGAGGGAGATGTCCTCCTCATTGTCCAGCAGTTCAAAAATATTGGCAACAGCTTTACAGAGGCGACTTGACAGCATGTCTATCAAAGAAATGCTAAAACCAATGGATTTTAGAAGCTCAGCAATCTGCTTTGGATTCCATTCTCTGTCTGCTGAAAGGACTTCACACACAGACTGGAAAAACTGCTCATCGCAGCTATAGAGAAATTGTAAGTTGCATGTAAAGTTACTACACAAATCAGACAAGAAAATGAAAGGAAGCACAATAAAATATGACAACTTAAAGGGATCGTCCAGCCAAAAAATGCTGTCATCTTTCACTCACCATCATGTTGTTTCAAACATGTATGACTTTCTTTCTTCAAAAGAAAATAGTTTTTATAAACGTCTGTGTTTTGTCCATAAAATTTAAATCAAATATAACCAAAACGGTTTGGTTATCAACATTCTTCAAAAAAACTTTGTGTTCTACTAAAGAAATAAAGTCATACAGATGAATAAATTATTTATATATCATTTTTGGATGAACTATCCCTTTTACACTGCCAAATGAAACATCATGCATTTTAATTTTGTCTCAGCAAATCAACTCACCAAAGGTGTGAAATATAGGGTAAACAATTTAGGAAACTCCTAAGTTTTTCTCTTTCACATGACCAGCTTGTGAGCTCCACAGTTTTTGTGACAGCCTGAAGCTTCAGTAATTCAGTAAGAGCAGGAGTCTTCTCTAGCTTTTGTAAATCCAATGTCCATACAGCAGGGGCAACCTGAAGAATGGGCTTCAATGCTTGTAGTGCTGCCTTTAATGAATTGTCCTTCAGCTGGCTGAAGAGATCCAAAAGGAAAAAGCTCTGTATGTCTTTGCCGTCTTCAGCAAATGGAAATGTTGAGTAACTGCATGCTGTAGAAAGGCTTTTTAATTTTTCCTCTCCACTTTCCGATGCAAGAATGAAAAGATCAACAACAATCTTCACAATTTTGTGGATGTCTTTGGGCTGTCTGAGAGCAACACTGAACCTGCAATATTTTGAATTAAAAAAATTAAAAAAATTATTTTATACCTAAAAACTATTCCCAGTTGTTTTAAATCAACACTATTAAAAAACTCACCTAATTTGTGTAATGTAAGGCATACATTGAAGAATTATTTTAAGTTCACTCAGCTCATATGTGTCATGATCTAGTTCAGCGGGCTTCTTTAAATTTAGAACATCCATGGTTTGGAGGAGTAGTGACATTGATGGGTTTGAAGGCTGTGCAACCCATGTAGGTGGCAATGCATGGAAAACAGGTTGCAAAACTGGAAGAACATCCATGTTCTTGGCATGTTCATGCAGTTTCCGCAAGAATTTATACTGCTCAAAAAGGTTTTCGCTTTGATTACTGCTGCAAACAGACAGCAGATTCCTTACACATCGCTGACCTGTCTTCATCTCATAAATAGCTCCTTGAAGATAGAGCTCTGTTTCTATAGTTACTTTAAATTGATGGGGGGAAATCCTACAAACAAACGAGAACAAAATACAGAATATATGTGAATTAAGTAAAAAAAAAAAAAGTGAGAAAAATAAATAAGCGCAACTGGTTGTACCTAATGGTTGCAATATTGGGTAAACTCTCAAAAATTGCCTGCTGCAAAGATCTGGTTATGACTTCTTCATTTACATGCAGAAAAAGATGAACAGCCTTATTTTTAAGGACTTCTCCTATCCTTTGAAACACTTTCTGGTCTAGTGTTTCATGTGCAGAGAGATGCATTTCAAAGCTGAATAAGCTGAGCAAGCTATCAAAATCTGAAAACTGGCCTGCTTCAAGAGCCACTCTCCACATTTGAGATTTCAGCACGCTTGTTGACCTGGAAATAAAAAATGTGAAGAATAAAAATGTTATACATCATATCATTTTTGTAATTGCTAGACACTGATGAAAGAAAGTGGCTGTTCTAAACTTCTTGTACCTGAGAAATTTCAGATTTTTCAATGAGCTTAGAAGTAGTTTCAAGCCAGGGTTAGTCATGCTACAATCTGTGAGATCCAGTTTAATATTCTGATGCACAGCTTGATTGACCACATAGGAGATTACACAGCACTGGTAAGGATCAAGTGTTTGATCCTCTAAATCAAGCTCATACTGAACCTTTTCCAGGAAGATTCGGCATGCATCAGCAGACTGATACTCATAAAGGCATCGACACACAAACAGGATGTTGTCAGCTTCCACAAACTGCTCACAATCGCCTTCTTGATTCTGCTCTTTGGTGTAAAGGAAAGTATCTATAATCTGTTGAAAGTACTTAACGCGTGTGGCTTCTATCTGTTCTACTGGCACCAAACACTTTATGAGCTCAAATAGATTATCCGCGAGAAGTCCAGACAAAAATGGCATGATATATTTAAGGTATTTTCCATCTTCATCGCTTTGGCATTGATCCAGTACACTGGTGATCTTGTCAGGATTTAAAATTATATAGAGAGCTGCCCAAAACTCTTGCATTGTATTATGCAGGAATGCATACACTTTGCAAGAAGTTGTGGATGGGTTCCAGAATTGCTTTGTTAAGAAAGCATTTTGCACAGACTTATCTTCATGATCCAAGTCTGTCAGGTTCACTGTCTTTGCTAGCATTGCTTGATAGGAGGCTAGAGCTAAGTTTACGACGTCCCTCTTGTTGTCTTTAATGTACTTATCTAAGTGCTCCACATCTTGATGTCCGTGTTGTTTCATGCAAAAGCGAAAAATTCGGAAATACATCTCCGTAACCGTAAATGGCTTACTCCTGGCTTCAGTAGGACTTACTGAAATGCAGGCAGCTACTATGAAGGCATACAGGGGTACAGAGCATAAACTAAACAACTCTGGGTTTTCCAAAGCACCAATGTCATCTGTTGTTCCCAACATCCACTTAAAGTATTCATAGATGGACTTATGATTAAAGCCCTGAACTTCCACTCGATAAGACCGCCAGTCTGACAGGTAACCTGTATTCTCAGCTTCTGGTCTGCAAGTGGTCAAGACCTTTGCATCCTTTAGAAGTTCCTTCTCCATAAGCTGTTTAATCACAGAGTTTCCAATCACATCCATGACACCATCAAAAATCAAAACAACATTTTCTGAATTGCTCTCAATATTTTCCAGGACTTGATCGGATGCTTCATCTGGGGATATGTACTTTTGAAAAAGTAGATCCTTCAAGGTTTGAGGATATGGAGACTGAGAGATGACTCTCATCAGTGGCTCATCAAAATAAAACATATAACTCACTGGAATGCTTTTCTCTTCTGTCCAGAGTCTAAGTATCTCCAGTGCAACTGTTGTCTTGCCCACTCCAGGTTTTCCCACAAGCAGGATGCTTTTCTCATCATTCATTAGTAAGTCTTTGGGAGACAACATTTTTTTGTCTGTTGGAATGTAGGTCTTCAGTTTCTTTGAACGAGATTTCTTGCATCCCTTGTTCTTCTTAAGCTTTGCAACTGTACTACACTCTGTGTCCATAACAAGCTGTATGTACATGAAGGGTTTCCTTTTTTGCTCATTTTTTAAAAAATTCATGCTTAGTTTCCATTTATCATCCAGTATTTGTCTTGCTTTCCATCTCAAAAGGCCCTGGTATGTGGTACAAGGATCTGAATCTGGAAAATATATTTCTAAATAAATTTCTTTAGAGATCTACAAAAGTACAGTGAAAACTAGTGCACAGTTCTCTAATGAAATGTGAATAGTATTCAAATGTATGCTACAGACTTAAAAAGTTCCATCAAAATAGACTCCATTTTCTTGACACAAAATGACAACTAGACAAAAAATATGTTTGTTTAGCATTGCCTGTTTCCAAATTCTTTCCATTTTGAGACATCATTGATCGAGAAAGGTAAATGAAATTCAATAAACCAAGGCAGGTTGCCTCATCCTGAACCCCATCATGCTACCACTTTGCCTTCCCACACTTTCACTATATGCCTCTGATTAAATAAAGGTATTAATAAAACTAAAGGCAGGAATAAAAATACACGTATCTAAACCACTTGGCACAATAATAATAATAATAATAATAAATAACAGGAATATAAAACAAGAATACAGCATACCTGTGCTTGTTACCAACCTGCTTTGTTTGCTGTCTGAGATTGTGGTTCATCCTGGAAGGAGAAGCAACTAATCCAGTGATGTAAATCTGGACACCCCAAACCAGGTCTTGGAATTACTTGAAATCTTTTTTTGTCAAGAATTTTTAAAAACTTATAGCATGCTTCTTCTCCTTTAAAAATAACTATGTCAAGTATAATCTTTATCTTATCCTGACTATTTTCTGCAGATTCAATTGAATTAAGCTCATGAGTTTTGAAGAATTTGCACTGGTTTAAGGCCTCAATTACAGGGTCACAGTTTAAATGAGATCCAGTTAGCAGATTTCGTCCATTTCCTAGGAATTCCTGTGCAGATTGCTGGGTGCTCGCCATCCTGAAGATTCTGTTCTGCTCCTGCCATAATCAAATTCTGAGAGATTAGTTGCGAGGAAGGTGGTAAAAAAAGACAGTGTTTTGAATCATTAGTCAAAGTTTTAGCTTAAAAATTATTCAAAAAGAATTAAAACCGATTTAAAAAGAAAATTTAAATTACACATCTTTAGTTTAAAATGTAAATTCACTCTCTGACAGTAGGTGGCACTTATGGAACAGCTAATGCATCGGTTTCCAGGGTTACCCCACTGATCAATAATTTAATAATTACATTTTTTTTAATGTAATTTAAAATAAAATAAAAAAGTAAAATAAAATAAAAAATATATACGGGGGTGCTAGACAAAACGAAAGCATAAGCACCCTCAGTTGTGGCTATAATAATAACACTGGGTGAAACAGATCTGGCAAATGCTCCAGTACTTATGTGTTAAAAGGTTTCTATTTACAGCGTGTTTTGCAACGTTGAACAATGTAGCCAATCACAGACATATCTGTTGGCTTACTGAATGCAATGGCCAATCAGAGGTGTTTCAGTTAGTATCCACTCACTGCTTAAAATGTCAAGTTTTGTTCTGCACGTTCGCGAATCCTCTCATTAGAACAGGGGTTGCCAAACTCGGTCCTGGAGGGCCGGTATCCTGCAGAGTTTTGCTCCAACCCTAATCAAACACACCCGAACTAGCCGAGTTTGGTGACCCCTGCATTAGAACAAACAAAGTGTAGATGCGATGTAAATAAGAGATTCACTGTGAGGTGTAGAAAGCTTCTTTGATTAAAAAGGAATTTTATGATATCACGATGAACTAAGATGGATGACAGATTTTTAATAATTATAATGGAAGTGCACTTTCTATGCTATATATAATCCATTTTGTTTTTCACAATGCAAAAAGAACCAAATTAGACTTTCACATAAAAATTTGTAAATTAAAAGTTAGTCTACAGGCTCTCATTTTTAAAGTTTCGTTAAATGTTGTTCACACGTTGGCAATAAAAAGCAATTAATACTTGAAAATTCTTTCATAAAGCCCCTTTAAAATTTTCATTTTGTCCATAGAAAGAATTAGCTAACTTCAGCTAGCAAGCTAACGTCACTTGTCAGCTAGCAAGCAAAGTTGCAGAGCAGCGCAGCTTTTCCTTCTATCCTGTAATAACATTCAGTGAGCAATATCTGATAGTATATATTTTAGTACATACTTAGCCAGTTTGCTTTGAGCACCAAAACAGCTTCTTTGCTTCATTTCAGCTTTCATTGTTTTGTTTTTTTGGAAGGTACCATGGATGAATTAAAGGGATAGTTCACCCAAAAATGTCAATTCTGTAATTAATTACTAACCCTCATGTTGTTTCACACACGTAAAACCTTTGTTCCTCTTCCGAACACAGATGAAGATATTTTTTGATGAAATCCGAGAGCTTTCTGACCCTCTGTAGGCAGCAACACAACTTACACATTCAAAGAAAGCCCAGAATGGTAGGAAAAACATCTGTAAAGTTCTCCATGTGACTCCAGTGGTTTAACCTCAATTTTATTAAGCAACGTGAGTGCTTTGATTGCACAAAAAAACCTATTTACAAATTTATTTATCTGCATTATGCAGTCATGAGAGCATCCCAATGCATGTGTTCTGTTCACGCAATAGAAAACTTGCGCGTCAACACAGATGCACATGAGTGAGTGTTCACTAGAGTACCACAGCGCATGTGTTTGCATAATATTTTCGTAAATAAAGTGGTAAATTATTCATTTGTATTCATTTTTTTTTTTTTTTGCCGAAACAAAGCACTCACGTCACATCATAAAATTGGATTACTTGATGTACTTAATGACATGGATTACTTAATGATGTCTTTCCTACCGTTCTGGGCCCCCTCTCCCTCGTCGGGCCCTTGGAATTGTCCTAACCTTCCCCCCTGTGCATGGCTGACTTTAAAGGAACAGAAAGCTCTCGGATTTCATCAAAAATATCTTTATTCATGTTCAGAAGATGAATGAAGGTCTTACAGGAGTGGAATGACATGAGGGTGAGTAATTAACAGCAGTATTTAAATTTTTGGGTGAACTATCCCTTTAAGACTCTGCCTATGGATCCAACAGGATGTAATATGATTCACTTGCATCTAGCCAAATCTGTGATAGGCTATAGTTGGCAGTACTATTAACACAGGTGAAGAAAGATATTGTATTATCCATGAATACAATGACCTACTTGATTAAATATTTCAAATACAAAATACTGTCTCTCAAAGCATTTAATTACAAATTACATTAGATTTTTTTGTCCAGCAAAATACAAATGACAAAATACTTTAAAGTAATTAAATATGTATTTTAAGTACATTTAATTAAAATACTGCCCGTCTCATTGCATACTGTAATTTTAATAAACAAAACTCCAGACTACCTTTTTGGAGACTTGCCAGCTGATGTACTTGAATAATTAAAGAGGTAGGTCTATTCAAGATTCTGGCAATGTTTTTAGAAGTCATTTATAAACTTAATTAAACATTTTGTGTACTACTATATGCATTAATGCATTGAATATAAATTTTCTGTTTAAAGATAATGTGTTATTATAGCTTCCTATTAAGTTACCGTTGTAGAAATTAGTGGTCCTTTGAGCTAAAAGCTGCTGAATACGTGATATATTCCCTGTGTTTTACTGGTTGGATTAGCAGAATTTATGTTTTTCGTTCGCAATGATAAAACCACTCAAGATCATACAAGCAAGGGGGCACATCGAGTCATTTGGTGGGGGGCACTGCCCCCCAATGCTCACCCTTGGCGACGGTCAAACAAGTCAAACAATATTAAAGGGGTCATATGATGCGATTTCAATTTTTCCTTTCTCTTTGGAGTGTTACAAGCTCTTGGTGCATAAAGAAGATCTGTAAAGTTGCAAAGATTAAAATCTCAAATCCAAAGAGATAATCTTTATAAAAGTTAAGAGTCAACCACGCCTACCTAAAATGCCTCATTCTAACACACCCCCACATGTCTACGTCACGATGTGGGAAGATTTGCATAACGCCGCCCAAATGTTCACGCAAAGAAAGAAGGCGTAACTTTTATTCTCGCTGTAGTATTGTTGCCGCCGCCATGTTGTGGAGATGCTGTGTGATTCATTGTGAAAGCGAAACTACTTTGTTTGGTCTTCCAAAAGAGGACGATATCCGCTTCGTCATGCCTAGAGCTGATCCGTGCTGGTCGCTGAGGAAATACATCAACTTCACGCTGTGGATCGCCGGATCGGCTTTCACCGTGGACGAAGCGGAGTCCAGCCTAGGGTCGTCACATGTGGTTGCCGCAAGCCCGCCGGCCGCTCCTTCGTCGAATTTGCCGGCCGCCGCATACTCTATCGCAGTGTGTGACGCTGTCTGTGTTTCATTGTGAAAGCGAAACTACTTTGTTTGGTCTACCAAAAGAGGACACAGCTAGCTTCGTCATGCCT
>NW_015508089.1:12627-13411 GCF_001515645.1 Sinocyclocheilus grahami | reverse complement strand
ATCAGTGGTTAAGTTGTATTTACAACACTGTTCCAGAACAGTTCAACCCAAATATTCAGATGTGTGCAGCACATTTTATGGAGGACTGTTTCCTGATCCTGGTAGAGTAGACTACAATGCCAGCTGTTCTGACTCACAGACTGTAAGTTCGTTTTTTAAATATAAAGAATTTGTCACTGATGATTCAAACGCGAGTTTTGTACGTATCATTTCAACGCGTCATTTCTCCGATCACAAATGCAGACATGGTTTTATGTTTACGCGGCACTATGTAACGTGTAAAAAGACAGTATAAGTCATTATAATCCGTAATTATGTCCCCACTGGATGCAACAAATGCCTCGTTTATAATGGGTTTTAATGGTTTTGTCTCGTCGCGACCGGACAGGGCATCACAGTATGGTAGGGGCTTAAAGGGGTCATATGATGCTGCTAAAAAGAACATTATTTTGTGTATTTGGTGTAATGAAATCTGTTTATGCGGTTTAAAGTTCAAAAAACACATTATTTTCCACATACTGTACATTATTGTTTCTCCTCTATGCCCCACCTTTTTGAAACGCGCCGATTTTTACAAAGCTCATCGGTCTGATAAAGCGAGGTGCATTGTGATTGGCCGAATACCTCAAGTGTGAGACGGAAATGTTACGCCCCTCACATACTGTTGATGCCATGTCCGGCCGGAGCAACGAGACAACATTAAAACCCATTACAAACGAGGCATTTGTTGCATCCAGTGGGGACATAATTACTGATTATAATGATTTATACTGTCTTTTTACGC
>NW_015508089.1:7575-10794 GCF_001515645.1 Sinocyclocheilus grahami | reverse complement strand
TGCTAAAAAGAACATTATTTTGTGTATTTGGTGTAATGAAATCTGTTTATGCGGTTTAAAGTTCAAAAAACACATTATTTTCCACATACTGTACATTATTGTTTCTCCTCTATGCCCCACCTTTTTGAAACGCGCCGATTTTTACAAAGCTCATCGGTCTGATAAAGCGAGGTGCATTGTGATTGGCCGAATACCTCAAGTGTGAGACGGAAATGTTACGCCCCTCACATACTGTTGATGCCATGTCCGGCCGGAGCAACGAGACAACATTAAAACCCATTACAAACGAGGCATTTGTTGCATCCAGTGGGGACATAATTACTGATTATAATGACTTATACTGTCTTTTTACGCATTGCGTTGCATTGCATCGCGCCGCGTAAACATAAAACTCTGTCTGCATTTGTGATCAGAGAAATGACAAACAACAAGTGCTACATCATCAGCGTTTGAATCATCAGTGGCAAATCCTTTAAATGAAAACGTCCTTACCTGAGTCAGAACTGCCGGCATTGTAGTCTTAACGTTACTCTCCCAGGATCAGTAAACAGTCCTCTATAAAATGTGCTGCACACATCTGAATATTTGGGTTAAACTGTTCTGGAACAGTGTGGTAAATACAACTTAACCACTGATTTGCCTTCTTTCTTTGCGTGAACATTTGGACGGTGTTATGCAAATCTTCCCACATAGTGAGGTAGATATAATAACAAATAATTACAGCTAAAATTGTACTTGTAAGGATATGTATACACAGAGGAAAGCCTCACTACTATTAGTGCAGGAGGGAGACCGTGCCAAATTAGACAATAGGCTTGTTTGAGATGTGTCTCGCCTCGCCTGAAACGTAGGCAAGTAAGCGGCTGCAGTGAGGGGAGGAATGAAATAAGCGCAGTCAAGACGGACAGTTCTGACTTCTCGAAGTGGAGCAGATACCAATGAGATCAACTCATATGCTGTGCTGCTGATTAACATATGATATGATTTAAGTTGTGTTGCCTTTCTATAAAAATAAATATGATGAACAAGACACTCAAAGTACTTGCTATTTAATTCCATAGAAAGGCGTATTTATCATTCATTTTAACTTTAATACAAACATGTATTTTAGATTTTTATAGAAATATGACAACTATCACATATCTCACACAGAGATCGCACTGTCATAGTGTTTGGGAATATTCATGCATAATTTAAATACATAATCACATGAAACCAGATAAAAAAATAAAACATTTTAGAAGAGAACACAGCATCACAGTTGTCTGAACCAATGAGCATTAAGCTGTGTCGTCAGTCAGTCATTTCCCATCATGCTTTTGATCTGCGGCACAGTCGGTGGAGAGCAACTGCGCTCGACTGCACAATCTGACACAGCCGACAAAGTTTTTTGGCACACGTCAGCATGACATCAGAGCAAGTCGGACATAACTCTCATCCTCAGCGGTGACGACCTGTCCAGGCTACAATAGTCCAAATATAAGTACTTATTATAAGCAGTGTTGGGGGTAATATATTACAAGTAACGCAAGTTACGTAATCAGATTACTTTTTTCAAGTAACTAGTAAAGTAACGCATTACTTTTTAATTTACAAGAGAATATTGGAGTTATTTTTTCAGATAAGTAACGCAAGTTACTTTTTTTTCCCAATTTATTGATTGACAGCTCTCCTGTCTGCATGTTGAGAGAAATCAGAAGATGTTACTGTAGTTCAAAATAAATATGCATTAATTCATCTCACTCACAGAAAACACTTTTTATGGAGTAACGCAATATTGTAATGCATTACTTTTAAAAGTAACTTTCCCCAACACTCATTATAAGTGTACCGTATGATTCGGAATAAGACAAAATAAGACAAAAACGCGGTTTGGAAGATGAATTCATGATGTACTCGCTCATTATATACATTTGGCAAATTCTGAACACAGAAAAAGTTACATAGTGCTGCTTTAATAAATATTAAGATGAGCAGGAATGTACAAGAGAAGAATGTGCAAACAGGTTGTTGGAAAGCAGGCATTTGGACCAAAAGCAATGTGAGGCAAGGGAGGGGAGACTTAATATGTTTCTAAACTTAAAACACATTTTGCCCCGTTTGTGTTGTTTTACCACTTACACAATTATTTGAAGTAGGCCTATAAAACATTGTTATTTACAATACACAGACTGGTTTTTCCGCCTATGCATGGCATATCCTGCATGGAAAGAATGAGACACACCCGCTACCATCTCTATCTGCACTGCAAAAACAGCCTTAACTCTAAGCCTGGAGCCATATTGCATCCCTCTGCAGCAGTTTTGAGACCGCATCAAAGACCAGACCACAGCCAGTCTACAACATGACAATACATTGCGACGATTGACAAAATGACAATTTCTGTGGATGAGGGCCAGACGTGCTGTGGACAAGATATTTTAGGTGTGAAACTTCTGTCCACCACAGATTAGTTCTGTCTTCACTTTCTAAGACTGGGACATCTAATATTGAAACACCACATTCTCTTCCTTTTAAAACTGACATTCCTACTTACTGTTGCCTCTTTTGTGACCCAAATGTATTCATCAAATACAACTAGTGGATGTAACAAGATGCATTACTTCACAATTAGCACACTTACAATTTTACAATATTTAAAACACTGATTGTCATTGAGAACAATTTCAAAATATGTGCCTGAATGTTTGTCTGAACTAAAATGTTTATTTATATGTATCAATTATCTGACTTATGAGATTAAGTTGATCTTATTTTATGAGAAATGTTATCCTCTGGTCTTGTTTCTGTTAACCATAAGTAATTGATGTTGGGAACACTTTTTAATGAATACTGGTTAATAGCTAGTGCATTACAAATGCTTTTGTATTATGAAGAAAAATGACAAACATACTATAGATTTATAAAATTAACTGTCATTGACCAATTTAAAATGTTTATTTGTCTGATTTGGACATTTTTCTTGTATCTGACATTTTGTTACATGTTATGAGAAATGTTATCTGCTAATCTTGACTATGATTTTCAATCATCCAAGGTGTAGTTGATGTTGGTAACACTTTTTAATGTATACTGTATTGTAGCTAATAGTTGTAGTGCATTACAAGGCATTTGTGTCATCTAAATGAGATTTAGAACTTTTGTTGTGCCTCTGTGCATGCATTGTTCTCTACCCTGAACATTTGACAAATTAAATTGCTAACATTTTTACATCTGTCT
>NW_015508089.1:6039-7093 GCF_001515645.1 Sinocyclocheilus grahami | reverse complement strand
CAACAGTAGTGTTTACAACAGCAAAACCACCATACCCTGTAAACTCAATAATAATAATAGGCCTAATTTAATTCCATTTATATTTTCAGAGTGATTAAGAGGTGCAAAGAAATATTTATTTAACTTTTAAACTTAAAAGTGTGTTTTCTGTTCTGTGTTTCTTTTTCAAAACTGCGTCACGGCATGTGCTGCTATCAATACAGAAGCATCCATTTCGATACATGTCTCAGCAAGGAGCACAGCCCTGTTAAAAGCCGTGCTTCATGTGCCCCTTTTATACTTTGAGCACCTGCCCCTCCAAAGGTCTCTGCACAGCCCTGCAAACATGCCCATGCATGTGTGAACTCGTTACTTACACACATCTCCTGTGTATAATTTGTTATTACAAATATACTCACTTATGAATATATTACTATTCAGTATTCATATATGACTTGTCCTGAAGAAGGGCAGATGCAGGTCACTGCACACGCCAAGTGGATCTTTTTAAGTTAGTTGGTGCAAATCTATGAAGCCACTGTAAATAATTTCAATGGTACAGTCTTAATTAAGTAAAAATATATAAATAAATAAATAAACTCTTTACTCTTATTAACTTGTTTAACATTCAAAACACATGCATTAGGGCATTAAGTGTAAAATGAGAAGGGCTTTGCCTTATGAAAAAAAAAAACGATCATGTTTGCAACAGTTACTTGTTGTAACCCCACCCCCAGTATTGTCAGGATTGCAGTATTGCTACATTGCAGTTATCGCAACAACCATATTTAGGCTGCCCATAATCCTACACTTGTTGTATCTCTAATCTGTTCTGGTAGTTTTTCAGATACTGGTTGTTTTCATACATATTTTGCCACCATTGGCTGAAAATCATTGCTGTGTTAAATCTGCAATTTCATTCCTTCATATTAATTTTGTACTGGTATGTTTTACATAGACTGCTATTTATGTCTTGATGTCTTGATGCTTTCTAAACTCCTGAAATGTATTAGTTTTTTTTCCCCTTAACTCTAAGCCTGGAGCCATACTCTGCAGCACTGCAGCAGTTTTGAGA
>NW_015508089.1:2819-5722 GCF_001515645.1 Sinocyclocheilus grahami | reverse complement strand
AACATTGATTGTCATTGAGAACAATTTCAAAATATGTGCCTGAATGGTTCTGAACTAAAATGTTTATATTTATATGTATCTGACTTTCTTATGAGATTAAGTTGATCTTATTTTATGAGAAATGTTATCCTCTGGTCTTGTTTCTGTTAACCATAAGTAATTGATGTTGGGAACACTTTTTAATGAATACTGGTTAATAGCTAGTGCATTACAAATGCTTTTGTATTATGAAGAAAAATGACAAACATACTATAGATTTATCAAATTAACTGTCATTGACCAATTTAAAATGTTTATTTGTCTGATTTGGACATTTTTCTTGTATCTGACATTTTGTTACATGTTATGAGAAATGTTATCTGCTAATCTTGACTATGATTTTCAATCATCCAAGGTGTAGTTGATGTTGGTAACACTTTTTAATGTATACTGTATTGTAGCTAATAGTTGTAGTGCATTACAAGGCATTTGTGTCATCTAAATGAGATTTAGAACTTTTGTTGTGCCTCTGTGCATGCATTGTTCTCTACCCTGAACATTTGACAAATTAAATTGCTAACATTTTTACATCTGTCTGTTTTATTTCAATTTTGTAGAATTACAAATGGATGCCAATGCTTATTTTTGTCATATTAACACATTAATTAGCAGTTTCTGATAATTTTCAGTTACACACAAATGTGTTTAAATGACACGTTGTGTGTTAAATTACATTACACAGTAGATGTGTGATCCATCTTAACACACAAATTGTGTTAAATTTGACACAACATGTGTTGTCCCTGAGCACACTCACCACATGTTAAAATTCTGCACAACGTGTCATTTTTAACATCCCTTTTTGCAGTGTGCCATACAGAAAACTTTTATTTAGCGTGCATGTATCATTTTATTTTTTTAAATGACAAATATCAATTAGGCTATTTGAACATGAAACCATCCATTTCTTTTAAATAAACAGCTCTTTGAGTGGAACACAAATAAATTGACATGTTTTTAAACATGCTTGAAGACACAAGCTTTTTGGTACGAGGACTAAATAAACAAAGTTACCTGATTGACCAATAGCCTACATATTTTGAATAGTTAATAGTTACTATTTGTGTTATTAGATTCAGTTTTAAAAGATAATAAAAATGTTACAACAAACAAATGGCACCGATTCTGTGGAATGGCCCATCCACAAAGAGTCGTTAAAAAAAAGTAACTATAATGGACACAGAAACTCGATTAAAAAACACATCAATTTCTAGCCTACCACCGGTGTAAAAGATGGCGCAATTCCGACAACGAAACTCACCTGACTACCGACCTTGTTCAAAGCATTCAGACTCGTACAAAGAAACCCCATCCACACGACACTGAGGTTTGTAAAGCCACCCATGGACAAGATCCGCTCTCCATCGGGAGTTTATATCCCAAGAGGGCGACAGTAATGCCGTAATCCTACAAAGCATACCTTTCGCCTTTTAGCTATTCATTGTCATTAAGGTTTACGTCACACATCCGGAGTTGAGCGTCAAACCGAAAGCCTTTCGCGTTAAAGGTTTAGATAGTGGTTTCTTTTCGATTAAGGGCAAGTACAAACAAATCTGTATTCAGATAACTGAGATAACTTTACTGTAACTTTCCTGTTTAGTTAGCCAAGGTCATGGATAACAAGAGCTCATTTGGTTGACATATAGGTTTTAATATGTGAAAATGTTTTGTGCATTAAATTTTATACTGCAGACCTTAATATTTTCCAACGTTTTCATACTTTCCTCGGTCAAACTGCACCATTATTTTCCAGCACTGCCTTAACCCTCTTGGGCATGGAGTTCACCAGAGCTTCACAGGTTGCCACTGGAGTCCTCTTCCACTCCTCCATGACGACATCACGGAGCTGGTGGATGTTAGAGACCTTGCGCTCCTCCACCTTCCATTTGAGGATGCCCATGCTTGGCCAATCCATCACCTTTACCCTCAGCTTCTTTAGCAAGGCAGTGGTCATCTTGGAGGTGTGTTTGGGGTAGTTATGTTGGAATACTGCCCTGTGGCCCAGTCTCCGAAGGGAGGGGATCATGCTCTGATTCAGTATGTCACAGTACAATGTTGGCATTCATGGTCCCTCAATGCGCTGTAGGTCCCCAGTGCCAGCAGCACTCAAGCAGCCCCAGACCATGACACTCCCACCCCCATGCTTGACTGTAGGCAAGACACACTTGTCTTTGTACTCCTCACCTGGTTGCCGCCACATACGCTTGACACCATCTGAACCAAATAAGTTTATCTTGGTCTCATCAGACCACAGGACATGGTTCCAGTAATCCATGTCCTTAGTCTGCTTGTCTTCAGCAAACTGTTTGCGGGCTTCCTTGTGCATTATCTTTAGAAGAGGCTACCTTCTGGGACGACAGCCATGCAGACCAATTTGATGCGGTGTGCGACGTGTGGTCTGAGCACTGACAGGCTGACCCCCCACCCCTTCAACCTCTGCAGCAATGCTGGCAGCACTCATTCGTCTATTTCCTAAACACAACCTCTGGATATGATACTGAGCACGTGCACTCAACTTCTTTGGTCGACCATGGAGAGGCCTGTTCTGAGTGGAAACTGTCCTGTTAAACCGCTGTATGGTCTTGGCCACCGTGCTGCAGCTCAGTTTCAGGGCCTTGGCAATCTTCTTATAGCCTACGCCATCTTTATGTAGAGCAACAATTCTTTTTTTCAGATCCTCAGAGAGTTCTTTGCCATGAGGTGCCATGTTGAACTAACAGTGACCAGTATGAGAGTGAGAGCGATAACACCAAATTTAACACACCTGCTCCCCATTCACACCTGAGACCTTGTAACACAAATGAGTCACATGACACCGGGGAGAGAAAATTGCTAATTGGGCCCAATTTGGACATTTTCACTTA
>NW_015508089.1:0-2345 GCF_001515645.1 Sinocyclocheilus grahami | reverse complement strand
ATAAAATATTTACAAAAATGTGAGGGGTGAACTAACTTCTGTGAGATACTGTATATATATATATATACATATATATATATATATATATACACACACACACATACACACATGCATATACACCGATCAGGCATAACATTATGACCACTTTCTTAATATTAAGAAATTTTTTGCTGCCAAAAGAGCCCTGACCCGTCGAGGCATGGACTCCACTAGACCCCTGAAGGTGTTGCTGTATCTGGCACCAAGATGTTAGCAGCAGATCCTTTAAGATCTGTAAGTTGTGAGGTGGGGCCTCAATGGATTGGACTTGTTTGTTCAGCACATCCTACAGATGCTCGATTGGATTGAGATCTGGGGAATTTGGAAGCCAAGTCAACACCTCAAACTCATTGTTGTGCTCCTCAAACCATTCCTGAACCATTTTTGCTTTGTGAAAGAGGCCACAGCCACCAGGGAATACCGTTTCCATGAAAGGGTGTACATGGTCTTCAACAATGTTTAGGTAGGTGGTACGCGTCAAAGCAACTTCCACATAGATGGCAGGACCCAAGGTTTCCCAGCAGAACATTGTCCAAAGCATCACACTGCCTCTGCCGGCTTGCCTTCTTCCCATAGTGCATCCTGGTGCCATGTGTTCCCCAGGTAAGACTCACATGCACCCGGCCATCCACGTGATGTAAAAGAAAACGTGATTTATCAGACCAGGCCACCTTCTTCCATTGCTCTGTGGTCCAGTTCTGATGCTCATGTGACCACTGTTGGCACTTTCGTCAAACTCGCTCAAATCCTTACGCTCAACCATTTTTCCTGTAACACATCAACTTTGAGCACAAAATGTTCACTGGCTGCCTAATATATCTCACCCACTAATAGGTGCCGTGATGAAGAGATAATCAGTGTTATTCACTTCAACTGTCAGTGGTCATAATGTTATGCCTGATCGGTGTGTAAACACTATAACAATCTGTTACCAATAGCATAACATTGATAACCACCATAGACATTGAGGTGGATCAGTCTGAATACTAAGATATGGCCAACAATAATATCCAGTGATGCGAAGTACTTGACTGTCAAATTTTACCATCTTAAATTGAAAATACAGGCTATAATTTACATAACTCATGCAATTAGCTACTGAATGTGACAAGACTAGAAACAATAACAAAGCTGTTTTTGGCATATGGAATACTTTACAATAAATTCTAGTTATTTTACTGTTCCTCCAATTATTTAATTCATTTAAATAAAGAACCGCATTACAACAACTTCACAATGTTTTATTATTCTTTATCACAAATTATGAATGGGCTTGTAAAAGTACTCTAATATTTATATGAAGGTATGGCAAGCCAACATAAAGTCTCTTCATCTTTCTTATCAAATAAACAATAAAACACCAAATCACAGAATCGAAATAACTTGTTTTGCAAAAGCAAAACAACCACACAAACTTTAACTAACTATCAGGTCAAAATAGCTGGTAGTACTCTTGCATTTTTTAGAACAGAAATGTTTTCAGTAGAAGTGAACATCTGATAAGGAACTTGTATATGAACATGTACAAGCATCAGTGAACATTCAATAGGAAATATGGAAACAAAAATATGGAAATATCTGTTGAACATCAAAAGCCTGAAATGACTAGGAACCTAAGTGAATTTCAAGGGTTGTTCAACCGGTTATTTAACGACTGAAGCAATCCACCAAGTGTTTGGAGTTCCACGGTCCAGCATTGTTGGCCAAAAACTGCATACTGACTTGAGTTTTGGTCTCCTGATACAGCTGGGCAGCCATCTAGACGGAACAAAACAAATTAACCATTAACAACAACAGACCACATAGAGCACAAAACGGCACATTTATATATATACATTTAACCTCAGTTTTAACTAATGAACCCAAATATGTCTTTCACATGTGTGTGGATATTATCAAAACAAAATTAAATACACATACTTTAGCACTGCGGTATGTGGTGAAAGACAAAAAGTCATGGTGGTCTGCTAGCGCTGAGACTTTTCTGAAGCAGAAGTACAATGCTCTTTTACAAAGCCTGCTGGACGATCCAGGACCACTTACAAATGGAGAACTGAGAGAGGAAAAAAAAGTAAGATCAAAATTAAAAAGCGATGAATTTATTGTAACAATTGTTGTTGTCATATATTTGACAGTTATTTGATATATCAAACTAGGAGACAGCACAGTGGATTAGAATGTTTGCAAAACGAGTGGTTGAATATACAAACACAGGCAGTGATCTTGTTTGTCTAGCAGTGGCTCCGTTACAAATGAGCTCTTTCAATATGGTGCACATTTATAAATGTATGACACTGTACAAGCAC
>NW_015508088.1:35427-36443 GCF_001515645.1 Sinocyclocheilus grahami | reverse complement strand
TTTTTTTTTAAAGAAGAAAGAAACTTACAGGTTGGGAACAACTTCAGGGTGAGTAATGATGACAGAATTTTCATTTTTGTGTGAACTATGCCTTTAAATGTAGTGTAAGAAAGAAATTATTCCTGAACTCAAATCTGTGTTGAATCTATGTTTTCAACTTTCAAAATGAAAGTGTTTTTGCTGTATTTAGTATAAATGTACCTTTTCAAAAATCTCTCATTGTGTTTGTGCCAGGTGTTTTGTGCCAAAATATGTCTCTAAAAAAAATTTGCAATCATAGTAATTAATAGTTCGATTTATTCATGAAAACTTTTTATTGCCGTTTCAGGAACACGTATCATTTTGAGGGCTATCTGTTGTTCAGGGACACTACAAATTCAAAAGAACCCTACTCTTTTTCTTGTTCCACTAATCTATCTCTACACAGCTCCTCCAAAGATCCTTGATATTACTGAGAGAATTAATTTAGCATTACCTGTCTTAGCGAAAATGAGACAGTGTGAGTAAGAGTTCAACGCTTTAAAGAAGGAGGCCAAAGTTCCTAAATGACAGCTGGATATTTTAAGTGGCCCTCTGCAGGACCTTGTTCACTGTGTGATGCCTGCTCTATTCTATAAAAATTGACTAATATTCAACAACCGTGAGAGCACTTTCTCTGTGCTTCACTCACCATGGACATGACTCTCACCGAGGACTGAACAAAGAGCCTAACAACATTCAAACTTTTTGACCATAGTGGAGAGGAAGTGGGTGCTGGTTAATGGTGACTGTAGAAATCTTCAGGAATAAGCCTGCTTTTGGACCTTGTGTGTGTTCAGGTTAGCTATAGTTAAGCTGTAGTATAAGGCCAGATTTTTGAAAATGTCCTCACAAATAGTAAAACATGTCAAAAACTACTTTGTGAGGACATGGTACAGTAAATATCATTACATTAATGCGAAAAATACTGGGTCTGTGTAAGGATGAAATTAACAAAATTAGCAATTTGAATTAACTGTAGCACCTTTAATGGAAAT
>NW_015508088.1:33524-33982 GCF_001515645.1 Sinocyclocheilus grahami | reverse complement strand
AGTGAATGGGTGCCATCAGAAGGAGAGTCCAAACAGCTGATAAAAGCATCACAATGATTCACAAGTAACCCACATGGCCCCAGTCCATCTGTTAATGTCCTTTGAAGCAAAAAAAGCAGTGTGTTTGCAATAAACAAGTTCATCACTAAGTCATTTTTAACTTCAAACCATTGCTTCCAGCTAAAATATGGGTCCTCTATCCATAATTGCTTTCGCCAGTGAAAAAGCCATCTTATCTGAATCAAAAGAGCAATATGAACAGATCAAGCACCGCTTACAAGCGAAAAATATCCAAAATAGTGGATTTTTGTTTGAGAGGACAATAGGGGATGGAGTTTTTCATTGGAGGAAACTTTTCGTAAAAGACATTTTAGTATACATTTTTGGTTACTTAAATTGATGCAAACAAATGCAAGTGATATACAGTGGGGAAAAAAAGTATTTAGTCAGCCACCAAT
>NW_015508088.1:31295-31836 GCF_001515645.1 Sinocyclocheilus grahami | reverse complement strand
GTGAGACTCTCAGTAATGACTTCATGAGTTATCTCAGTGATGACCTTGTCACTGATCTCAGTGTTGGCTTATTGATTGCCTTGTGTTTGACCTCATCTGTTTAACTCATTGGCAGGTAATTGAGTCCTCACCTTATCATTCTCATTTTACACTAGAGAGATGCCTTTCTCCAAAGCTTATAGTAGACACAGTGTGCTATTTACCTTTACATTTATTCATTTGACAGCCACTCAAAACCAACTTACAGTACATTCAGCACATATATTTTATCACTAAATGTGTTCTCTGCTTTTATCTACATTGATATATTTCTGAACTACACACTCAACAGAAAAAAGCTGTAGCTTCTGAAATGGCTTGGGTATTTCACCATGTGTCCAGTTTGTTTTTCTTGCAATATCAGATGAGGCCATTCCAAGTATCTAAGAATGCCTCAACTGATCAGCAGTTGATCAGCAAGGTTGTAGCTCCGTTAGCTAGTTGTGTTGGATGCATAGTGGAATTAGTGCTCTGCATTTATCCCATCCAAAGTGCACACACA
>NW_015508088.1:30453-31285 GCF_001515645.1 Sinocyclocheilus grahami | reverse complement strand
TATATTTTTTTATTTAGTGGCGGAAACGGGCTTCCATAGTTTTCCAATAGGGGATTTTTAGAAAGAAAAACATTCCTATAATTCAATGTGTGTGTTTGCACTTCAAATAAAACAAGTGCAAATCTGTATTTTAACACCAAAATACAGCAAAAGCTATTCTGCAACAAAATGATAACATATTCCTGCAGAATCACACATTATTCTTCTCACTGTGATTTTCAGCTCGACCTATTCAAAACCTTCTCCGCGGCCTCTGACTATTTCTGTAGTCACATTTATCTGTCATCATACTCAGGCAAGCACAAGTGTGTTTTAAATGTTCTGTGTTCTCATGCTGGTTACAGATGACCCATGTCTGTGGCAGAGCTTAAAGGAGACCAGCTTAAATGCCAGAGGTGAGCTACTGCACATTATTGGAAAGCCAAACATAATTTGGCCCAATTAGGCCTCAGAAGTGCTGTTGTTATAACACACAACCGTACACAGCTGGTACAAGAACCTGAGGATCTTATGAGGAGTAGAAGAAGACTTATAGCGCACCAGAGGCTCTGTCTGATGCTTATAGTCCTTCACACAGACACAGGTACAAATATAAACACAGGTCCAACTTACTAAAGTAAAACTTAAAGGATTAAAGATAACATTCTTATAGTGAAATAATAATCACAATTATTTAAAAATTAAATAGCAGATATTTAACAAAAAGTATAATTAAATCATTGTGAACTAATTACAGTTATTTTAAAGAAAAAAAGGATATTCAACAATAAAAATAATGAATTAATTATTTTAAAAGAATAATTCATATTTGAAGACAAAATGAAGGCAAATT
>NW_015508088.1:28128-29413 GCF_001515645.1 Sinocyclocheilus grahami | reverse complement strand
TCAATTTCCAGGCATTCTTGACAGAATTTGGAGATTTATTATAAAAAAAAATTAAGACACTAATAACAGGTTAAGGAATTTATATGGTTATATACAATATATTTGAAATTTTAGCGATCCTGGAGTTCTTCTTTAAACTGACTAATAAGCTGCGGAAATTAAGTGAGAGATGATACATTTCAGTAAGCTTTACCATATCTTTCAACATACCTTCTGATGTTCATTAATGTTTTTTCGTGTTTTAGTCGTAAAGAGGAAGAGATGATTCACCAGTTCTCAACAACATAATGTGTCATATCACTTTAAAGAGCATCAAAACAGTATTCATTGTTTGAATCTCATATTTTAAAACACTTAATTTTAAAGCAGAGACTTTATATAAAAAACAGGAAACATGAAATTAAGTTTTGCTTACCTTTTGTTTTTTCTGACTCAAAATAATAGAGCGTGTCACATAATTTGTATTGTTTACGTTATTTTGCTGTTTTTCATTGGTATTGACTACATCAGTTAGAGATTCATCCACTATTTTTCACTAGTATTTCCACTGGATGAGTCATTTTCCATCTGAAAATAATGGAATTGTAAAAAATTTCACTGTAGGTCAAAATCGACAGTGGCGTTTAATTGCCTTGTGATAAATATAGCCTTCGACAAAGGGCATGCTTGGGTTTGTGCGGTACTATTTCAGTGTCAAAGTGACGCAAATGATGTAAAATGCCCAGTCAGTACTACCAATCGTGACTAAGGTCTCTACTATCCTGTATATCATACAATCTGACATATATGCCACAGTCTTGCCATGGCTCCTACTCAAACTCTCAAATCAGAAAAGCAACTATTTTAAAGGACTGAAAATTGTACACTGTGAAGCGGGCTTAGGACAGCGAAGAGTCTTGTTCTCAGCCCTTCAGTGGGATGATACTGATTAAAATTCAGCTCAAACATTCTGTTCAGAAGTTCGCTGCAGTCTGTTCCACTTAAAAGAGTTTTGACCCCACTGGCAAAACATTGTAGGGTTCACTGCAAAACAATGTCCCACAATGATTATAAAAATTGCATGTCCTTAGGTCTTTATAGCTAATATCATACATGAGTTCAAATGTAGTAGGGCTGCGGAATGAAAAAGGTTGTCGAGCGTGTGATGTGTTCAATAGCTGTGCGCAGAGGTCTGACCAAGGCCTTGGCTTCGAGTTTACATGGGAAAGAGAGGAGAAACAGCAAGCACACAGCATGAAAGATACAAACCCGATTCCAAAAAAGTTGGGACACTGTACATATTGTG
>NW_015508088.1:25142-27153 GCF_001515645.1 Sinocyclocheilus grahami | reverse complement strand
CAATTTGTCTCTGAGAAACTCCTTTCTGATATTGCTCCACTATTTGTCATCGCAGCATTGGGGGAATTGGTGATCCTCTGCCCATCTTGATTTCTGAGAGACACTGCCACTCTGAGAGGCTCTTTTTATACCCAATCATGTTGCCAATTGACCTAATAAGTTGCGAATTGGTCCTCCAGCTGTTCCTTATATGTACATTTAACTTTTCCGGCCTCTTATTGCTACCTGTCCCAACTTTTTTGGAATGTGTAGCTCTCATGAAATCCAAAATGAGCCAATATTTGGCATGACATTTCAAAATGTCTCACTTTCAACATTTGATATGTTATCTATATTCTATTGTGAATAAAATATAAGTTTATGAGATTTGTAAATTATTCCATTCCTTTTTTACTCAAAATTTGTACAGTGTACCAACTTTTTTGGAATTGGGTTTGTAGAAAAGTGAGAAAGAGTCAGAGAATGATATAAAAAGGCAGAGAGCTAATGACAAGCGATGCGAGACTTAGATGAATGGAGAAAGACACAGGAGCAAAGAGATATATTGTCTGTGTTATCACAAGGTCAGGGCTTAAGCTGTGGGGAACTTATTCTATCTCAGAGAGCATGCTCAGAGAATTCTTCAGGAAATGGACCCTGAATTTATCATCAGCATCTACACCGACACAAACGGCTAATCTTTGTGGGATTTGACCATTTCCTAAAGCCAAACGTCTCTGTGCAGCAAGACAGTTCTAAGAAAAGAGATAGTTCAGTCAAAAATGAAAATTCTTGCATTATTCACTCACCCTGTTGTTCCAAAACTGTGCAACTTTCTATTCCTCCGTGGAATACAAATGGATTTTGAATCTTGTACTTGTCAGTGTTGTCCAAGCATTTGCAATGAACAGAGACTGGAATTTTTAAGCTTCAAAAAGAAGATCACAAAGGTAGTTCAATACAACTTTTATGAAGTCATTAGCTGTGTGTGAGAAACATACTGAAATTTAAGTCATTATTCACTGATAATCGTTCCCTCTAGTGATCCATTAACAGTAGTGATGAGTCAGTAAGGGTACAAATCATTGAGACCAGTTTGCTGAACTGGATCGACTCAAAAGAATGATTTAATGAATGTTCCAAAAAAGGCAAGGGAGTTTTAACATTTATAGTGTTAGTCTATTTTTTAAATAAAATGTTGTTCTTCTCATTCCATCTATTGAAGATTCCTGAAAATGTATCAGTTTCAACAAAACAAAACACAGACAATAAGAAATGTTTCTCGAGCACCAAATCAGCATATCAGAATGATTTCTGAAGGATCTTGTGACACTGAAGACTGGAGTAATGACTGCTCTTTACAGTTTAATATACAGTACATTAAAATAGAAAACGTCTCATGTTACTTATGTAACTATGGTTCCCTGAGTAGGGAACGAGACACTGCGTCCTCTAGGGGTCGCTATGGGGGAACGCCTCGTCTTGACCCGTGTCTGAAGCATACATTGAAAAAACACCAACAACACGTTGGCCGGCGACAGCCCATGACATCACTACCGGTGCGATTATAGTATAAATAGGCGCAGAGAGAACATGCCATTCACTTCTTCGTCTGAAGCTTGCGTTCGAAGCATGGCAGGAATCCTAGTGGATGCAGTGTCTCGTTCCCTACTCAGGGAACCATGGTTACATAAGTAACCTGAGACGTTCCCTTTCAAGGGAACTTTGAACTGCGTCCTCTAGGAGTCACTATGGGGAACGATATACCCACGTCGCCATGCTGAGGGGAAGAGCTCAAGGCTTGGAATCATAATGGATTCCTTTAAGGGGATACGACCAAGAACCTAGTATCACACTAAGTCTTGGCCTGTCACACAGGGGCTATCGCTTGCATAAGCTCTGAAAGGAACTGTCTCAACAAACCTCTAGTGGCCACACCCTGTTAAAGTAGGTATTCTAGGATACCTAAGTGGAGTGGTGCCCAAGGTGAACGGGGCTTAAACCAGCTCAAGAAAGGGCACGAAGCAACCGC
>NW_015508088.1:24221-24828 GCF_001515645.1 Sinocyclocheilus grahami | reverse complement strand
GAGAGGGAGGCTCGGACCTACAGCATGTTCCAATACTGGAACTGCCAGCAGTAAAGTTAACTAGCTGAAGGAACACAGACCCAGCTCTCAATGAGAGAGGGGGCTCACCCAGCATGATCGTTAGAATCAGAGGTAAGTGTACTGCAAGCTAGCCAAAAACTCAGCGCATCAGAGAGGCCGATTTGGAAGGGCCTAGTTCACCTGATGCTACTGGTTCCAGGTGCTCTGGGAAAACAGAGAACTCAACTCTCAGAAAGAATAGCACGCTCATAGGCAATCCTTTGTAAAGGGGAGCACTGCTAATATTACCACGAGAACAGCCCACAGCGTGCACACTTACCACTTATGTGGATTTTAGAAAGTGCGCAAAGTGCTCAGCGTGCACACTTACCACTATTGTGGATTTTAGAAAGTGCACAAAGTGTTCAATGTGCGCACTTACCACTATGTGGGTTTCAGAAAGTGCACAGAGCTTAGCGTGTGCACTTACCACAGCATGGATTTAAATTTCCAGGCATCTTATCACAGATACCCGGAGGTACTGGGCCAAATGGGGAAGGCAAGCTCAATACAACCCTTCTAGGCGAGGGGAGCACTGCCTGAGACA
>NW_015508088.1:18370-23742 GCF_001515645.1 Sinocyclocheilus grahami | reverse complement strand
TTCTGAATCCAGCAAAGGGGTGCTCACAGAGGACCTACCTTAGAAAGGACAGAAACACACAGGTCCCGGAAAACACTGCAAAGAAATCTCACAGAAGGATTATACACATATAACCACCAGCACATTAAATACATATATATACACATATATATATATAGAATGGATCATACTCACCACCCACCATGGTTCCCGCGCCGGAGCCCCATTCAAGAGGCGACTCAAAGAAGCCTCTAGTCCAGACCATCAGCAAGGTGGTCACTATGAAGCCATAGAACCAACCAAACATATAGGTCCAGCATAGGAGATGGAAATGCAGGAAAATTCCTACCTAACCTCGGGTCAGGTGGAGAGCTGGTGGTTATTGGGGAATTAGGAGCTAAGGGCAGATGTGAGACCCCCGAAGGAAACAAGTAGATACTCAAGTATCACTGGCGGGGGAGGAGCGCAAGCTGCGACACTAGCCTTCTGTGGCCGTCTCTGATCCTCAGACCGAGACGGACCAGGACCCCAATGCTGTTCGGGCTTAGACCTGGACCATCGGGAAATGAAGGACTGAAGGCCGCTGAGCGCGCCTTTGCCTCCCTGAACTTCTTGACCACCGTCTCAATGGAGGTAACCCAAAATATTCGGAAGGCGAAACCGGCGCATTGAGAAGAAAGCCCCTCTCTTCCATCCCAATATCTGCCAGGTTCACCCACAGATGTCTCTCAATACCTACTATAGCTGCCATGCTTAGTAGCACAGAGAGTGAGATCTGTGGTGCGGCGAAACTCAGCTACCTCATCAGGCCTTTATCCAGGTTTTCCAGCAGGTCAGCCTAATATGCCTGGAGCACCGCATCGTGCGCAACGAAGCTACAGCCTGACCTGCTGCTGCATATGCCCTGCCATCTAAGCGAGATGGCAAGGAGGGAGTTTTAAGAGAGGACGTCTCACCCATAGAAAGATAGCTAGCCAGTCGTCTTTTTTACAGGGGCATCCTCTCATAGTCGTTTCCGCGCATCGCCTCGATGTTGGCATAACTCGTATGCTAGAATCGATGAATGGGTAAGAAAGATAACGCTCAAAACTCACCATACGCAGAGCAGGAGGATTGGGAAGGCTCAGCCTCAGCTTCTTCGCCGTCCTCCGACATCTCCTGCTCTTACTGGGCCGAACCCAGCAGAGCACCGGCCCCTGGATCAAACGATGTTAAAGAAATAACATCATCCTCCAGCAGCTTACTCTCGTCCACAGCCGATGAGTGCGAGAGGGAAAACCCCTTTTTTAAACTCATCAGCCGGATCCACCTGTGATCCCCACAAGCCCATCCTCCTCCGTGCCTCAGCAGCGGTGGGTCCTGAGCCGCGGGAAGCAGATGGCTGCCCCCCTTTCCTCGAAAAGAGAGACAAACGAGAGCGGAGCTTTTCATTAAAATACGCTCACAATGAACGCGGATTGCCCCCTCAAGGACATCACGTGCGTGCTCTTTGCCCAAACAAACAACACAGAGATTGTGTGTGTCATCAGGTGTCAAATAACGACGACGCGGATGCACACACCCTCTAAACGCTTTGCTAGTGCTCGCCATAACGATAGGAATATAGATCGCTCTTACCATGGAAATGCATGCTTCAAACAAAACGGTCAGTGAAGACGAAGAAGAGAATGGCATGTTCTCCCGGCACCTATTTATACTATAATCACACCGGTAGTGATGTCATGGGCTGTCGCCGGCCAACGTGTTGTTGGTGTTTTTTCAATGTATGCTTCAGACACGGGTCACGACGAGGCGTTCCCCCATAGCGACCCCTAGAGGATGCAGTTCGAAGTTCCCTTGAAAGGGAACAGTTATTTTAAATTGTAATTACATTTTACTGTATCACTATTTTTATTGTATTTTGATCAAAAATGCAGCCTTGATGTGCAAACGAGACTAAATATTACCGCCCCCAAAATTCTGAACAATAGTGTATATACAAAAATTTAATTTCTTTTCTGAGCACTATGAAGCCTGCTGATGAAATGAGATAATGTTAATGCCTGTAAATTCTGGATCAACTACTTTATATCTCTTTAAGTGAACTCACACACACATTAAGGCAGAACAGTTTATTCTTCAAGGCAACCCAGGATTGGAAAAACAGACACACACACGCACACAAATGCTAAATCTCATTCCATGTTCTCGCCAAGCTATTTTAAGATTATTTTGTTTTTTGCCAGCTTAATCAGGTAGCAGCAGCCCTTGGGTGGTGCTCTAATCCTTAACTAAGACAGTTAAAATGTAGGCATGACTCCACCATGGCTGCCGTCAGTCATCTTTTCCTCCCTCTTACTTGTGGGAGCTGTGGCTGCATTTAGCACACAATCATGCGCATCATTATTATTCCATTTAGACAGGTGTGCTGCCTGCAATACCTGTGGTGCAAAACAATGCATAGTAAATGTAGACAAATTTACAAACACACAATGTCACACTTAGCCCTCCATTTCCCTTCCCTCCCCAAAAATATCCCTCCGTCGCTCTCCAAGAGATTGCATTTATTTTGCAGTTCAGGGTGCAAAAGCAGCTGACAATTATAAACTTGATTAAAACACAGTTATGCAAATCAGATGTGAGCGGCCCATGTAGCTCTGAGCAGCCTACTGACACAAACCCACTCAGACTCTCTCAATCACAATTACCTTCCTGTGACGCCTACAATACTGATTAGACTAGGAGAACAATAGCTACAGCATACTTAAACGCAACAAACAGATGCTATCAAATATTCAAGAGGGAACACAACATAATTTACCTTCCCCTCTCCTCCCTCTATGCCTTTGTCGTTTTTCATCTTTCTTTCATTTGAGATTCATTGTGGCAGGATCGATCCCACTGCTTCTCCTGATTAGCATTAGCATGTAGCTTTGCTTTGGAATGCTGAGATAATGTGGCTACTGAGCGGGAAAATGTCCTTTGGCCTTCAAAAAGATTTAAAGCCATTGTTTGACAGCTACACAAAATCATTCACCTCAGTTTGTTGATATTTATAAAATATAAATTGATTATTAAGACAAATTATATGGTTTGGTTTATTTTCCAATAGCCTTGTAAAATACTTATCAACAATGCTAAAAAATGACTTAAACCAGCCTAGGTCTTGCCACTCATGTCAGGTTGGTGTGTTTTTATAGGGGATTTGATTGTTAGACTGACTAAACCTGACCAGCAAACCACATTAGGCTGGTTGTAGTTTTTTCCAGCAAGGAAATTGTTTTCTTTTGGTAGCCTATCTGCTAATTCTGTCATCATTTTCTCACCCTCACGTCATTCCAATTCTATATGAGCTTCTGTGCAACACAAAAGAAGATATTTAAAAAAAAAAATGCAGAGGTCCAAACAATAGTTTGGTTGAATTATCCCTTTGAGCGAAATACCATGAATCTAGAGATACATTAGACATTCAAAATTTAACACAAGTCTAAAAAACTAAAAAAGTATTTTATAATTAATGTTCTCACACTCTCTGTTAAGGCTCAGATATGGTTCTCCTAAGACCTTGGTGTAAATAGTTTTCTCTTTGTCTCAAGACCGATCTGGGATTTACAGCTGCTAAGGTGTCAAGCAAACACGACAAAGCTAAAAGGTGAAATCTCAAAAGCTTGAGAATGAAGAATTAGTAATTATCTTCATTGGGATGCTTCGGCAGATCACTTGCTCCAGCAAAGGGACAAGGAAAAAATGAAAGAGAAGAAAAGAGTGAGAATAAGCAGAAGGAATTAAAAAAAGAGTCTTATGTGTGGAATGTCATAACAGTAGTCAGCAATTTCATTTTCATGAGAGGATGAATAATGTAGACAGACCGCACAGCAATGCAAAAGATAAACATTAGAGAATTGCTGATGATAAATCTTAAATAATTACTTCTGCACACTCTAAAAAAACGAAAAGAATTATAGATCATCTAATTTCAACTTGACAGACTTTAAATGTTCTTTTTTCACATTGCACACAAGCATAACAAATACACTTCATACCTCATACTCTAAAGACATTATAATCGTTATAATTTAAAGAGAAATACACTACTAAAAACAAGTTTTAAAGTTCCTCACTGGCCATCATACTAATATTTCTATCAAATGTTCAGTTTGTTTTATTGCAAATCCTACTATGGAGGAAAAATAATGCCATATGTCTTTGAAACAAAAAAGCACGTTGAATAGCACTAACTGAAACATTGCATTAACGGTGCTTGCATTTTAATGCCTTGTATTTCCAGGGCTTGCATTTTTAGGTCCTGAAATTTAACATAGTTGCCTATTTAAGCTGTGAATATTTCAATTCAAAATATTTCACACACATTTTCATAATTAAAAATTCAATAATTCATATTCACCTTCTAGAATTCACTTCCAAAATATTCAAGCGGAGTCCAGCCCGGGGTCGTCACATGTGGTTGCCGCAAGCTCGCCGGACGGTCCTTCGTCGAATCTGCCGGCCGCGCCGTTCTCAACCCCACCGGCCTCCGCTCACTCAGCCCGCCGTGTGTGACGCTGTGTTTCGTTGTGAAAGCAAAACTACTTTGTTTGGTCTTCCAAAATAGGTCACGACTAGAAATCAGTGGTTAAGTTGTATTTACAACACTGTTCCAGACCAGTTCAACCCAAATATTCAGATGTGTGCAGCACATTTTATGGAGGACTGAATTCCTGTGTTTAGCTGGAATTAGTTTCTAGACTCTAAAGGTTTCTTCAGAAAATTGTGCCAAATCTGCAACACAGATTCCCAATAGTGTGCACTCTACCGAGTTCAGATGTTTCGCAAAAGTACAGCAAAACCGATTGTTGGTGAATTTCAGAGCTCATGAAAGTATAAGGTGAGGAGAGACTGACTTATCAAGCCCCCTTCACTGAACATACTGTAGCCTATATTTAGGCCGATGTTAAAATCACATTATTACAATACTTAAGACACTTTTAAGGGGTGAAGGAACAAACAAATATCAATACACAGAATGTGATATTGTCTCTTGTGCCATAGTCTTAGGTGAGAACTGATACAGCGGCCTTGTTTACTTAAATGATATGACAACATACAATACAAACAATCCCCACAGACATACATTATTTGGCATTCATACAGCTACAGGATCACAAGATGCATTGCTTCATTCATCTCTTATTGATACTAGTTGTTGTGCTGAGTGAGCATGGACATGTCATTGGGGTTATGAAGTGGTGTCCTCTTTCAAAGGTTCCATTCAGTTAGTTTATATGGGTATGTATGTGTGAAAATCACTTTTAACAAGTTTCAAACATGTTGTAGATGGAATTAAAGGGGTCATATGAGAATGATTTCCATTCTCTTTGAAATGTTACAAGCTCTTGGTGCATAAAGAAGATCTG
>NW_015508088.1:15154-16253 GCF_001515645.1 Sinocyclocheilus grahami | reverse complement strand
CCAAATACAACAAATAATGTTCTTTTTAGCAACATCATATGACCCTTTTAAGAACCTTGCCAGTGTGCTTCCTTAAAGATATATATATATTTCATATATATTTCTTTTTGTAAAAAGTATAGTATTTTACAAATTAATTTGTAGTGCACTAAGTTTGTGCTAGATGAAAGCATGAAATAACTACATTTAGAGTGTATTTTCAGTTAGTATAGACATGTCAATCTATTTTTAGTATACTTATCATGAAATAAATATATTTTAAATACAATTAAGTATATTTATTTTTCACTAGGGTGTATTCACCATAGTGCTCGTCTTCTGAGAGATATTATTTATTTTCCACTTTCTGCTTATCTCTGCCTGTCTTTAACTTCTTCTTTCATAGCTGGAGCTGCAGAGAGGCTTGGTTTCCAATACCACAGTGAGCAAGCCACAGGCTTGTCAATAAAGTAATCATTACCTCTAAATTGAGTTTGTGCGCCTGGCTGACCAAAGACACTTGAAAGGCAGTGGCTACTGTGCTCTAGATTCAATATTTTGATGCGACACATCACAGACTATCTAAGCTGGTTTAATATATACTTGTATGCATTTACACTCCCAAGCATTTACATACTCGTGCTGGGAATAACTAGAAGGCTACAAAGCTTCTAACTTAACTGCTTCACACTAGTTCAGTAATGTTTTTACAATAACAAGCTACACTTTTTCCACTGAATAACAATGCATCACTGTTTTTAAATGTCAGCTTGCATTTCGTGTGGAAATTCACTTCAACTACAGTAGTTAAAAGCCTATATATAGGTGGTAGAATCTATTGGAGCCAACAGGCTTACGATGTGGTTGGGAAACACAGGTCTCTGGTGCTAAGTGCTACACTGTGTTTTTAATGTCTTAACAGAGGCTACAATTTAACACATTCCGAAACTCAAATTTCTAAAGAATCAGCTTGTCCTAAACAGTTCTCATTTATAGCGATAGTTCACAAAAAAATGAAAATTCTGTCATTATTGACTCACTATCATGCTGTTTCAAACCTGTATGAATTTCTTCTGTTTCTACAGTTGACGGTAGCCATTGACTTCCATAGTATTTTTTT
>NW_015508088.1:13026-14039 GCF_001515645.1 Sinocyclocheilus grahami | reverse complement strand
CTTTTTCTGATCTCAGCAGTACTGGGTTTGCCATCTGTTTGATCCATGAACTTGGGGAGAGCAGTTCAAGTACATTTTATGAATAAATATGCGAAGGAAAATCTAGGTCCTAAATTTAGGTTATATAGACCACAATAGCCACTGGCATGCAAATATATTTCTTTAATATTCCATAAATAAGGAAGCAATTCTGACAGTTGTATATAGCTATTTACTATTCAGTGAAACTGAGCAACATTTCCTGAAATTAATATTTTGTTTTAATGCAACACAAAATACAGTAATCTGAAAATGAAACAAGCTGTTAAGGTGGTTCCCGTCATATCATTCAACCACTGACCTACTCAAAAAAAACTGTTTAATTTCTATTCTGTGATCTGCCCTTTAACTGTAATATTTAGCTTCAATAACTCATCTGTGCAATTTCACCCCATGGTTTCAAAGGGTAAAACTGTCTTTCATTTTTTCTCCGAAGACCACAAAATAGCATTCAAGCATGATTATCTACAAGGCACAACACACACACACAAACAAAAAAGGGATTATTTCCTCTGTAATAAAAGAGAGAAAAATAACAGATGCTGGAACAAAGAAAGATGTCATGCACAGAATATAATGTAGCAATCAATGTGACACTTGAAAAAGCATGTTTTTGAACTTCGTGTCCCTTAAAAAGAGTCTCAAGGCTTACTAGAATCTTCCCCACACATACACATTAGCAGAATATCCTTTTAAAACCGTAGAAACACTGTGATACTCCAAGGTCAGTATGTACAACCTGACAAACAACATATCATTTTAATTCATAACACAGAGATAGAACATCCATCCATGTTCCACAGTAAATAAACAAAACCAATAAAAGATTGTACACATACTGAAGCACATGTCTAATGTCACCCAGAGGCCGTACACAATTTATAATATGGAAATGTGTTGTATTTGTCTTGTGTTCCTTGATTTATTATTTTTCTTTTTTTATTATACTGTCCATTTAGATCTATCCATCCGAT
>NW_015508088.1:3239-9003 GCF_001515645.1 Sinocyclocheilus grahami | reverse complement strand
AGCAGAGATCTGTTTACAGTTATAGTGGAAAAACCTTCCATCTGCATGCTATTATTGTTAAAAAATATTTCTGGGTTTTGCAATGCTAATGTATCTGTACACAAATTGTATTAACATTTGTGATTTCATTTTGAACTTATGCATGTTTAGCTCTTACAGCAAAAGCGTAAAATATCAACATTGACTGAAACTCAGATATGCTATCAGTAAGAAAATCATTTAAATATGTTCCCTTTGATCAAAAGCACACCTCGCATAGCTGTTAAAATTACTACACACTCAGTATCTAACAAGGTTTAAAGAAGCGCTTGCCAGTGATTATAAGAGAATAGCAGCCTGTCTCAGTGAATCATAAACCTCACACCTGCTGTTATAAAAGATAATTTTCCACTTCAAAGCTAAAATTTGTGTTTTTGTTTGTTCCTGTCTGGCTGTAGTCAGCCTAGCACAGGCTTTCCAGTGTCACACAACATTCAGTCCTGGAAACAACACTATACTTTATCTCACTTGGTTGACCTTTGAGAAACGAAATGTTTGTGGACCAAAGCACTTTATAAAGTTAAAAAAATTAATTATTTATACTTTATTAATAAGTCTTGAAGGTTAAAGGGATAGTTCACCCAAAAATGAAAATTTGATGTTTATCTGCTTACCCCCAGGGCATCCAAGATGTAGGTGACTTTGTTTCTTCAGTAGAACACAAACGAAGATTTTTAACTCAAACCGTTGCAGTCTATCAGTCTTATAATGGCAGTCAATGGACTCCACGGCTTCGAGAGTAAAAAAAACATACACAGACAAACATGGCCGGACTTACCATTGTGCTTGAATGGGCTGCAGCCCAGGGGCCCCGCCTTGTAGGGGGCCCCGCCTTAACCCATATACATTTGTTCAGTTATGTGCCAGTCAGAAATTATTTGCCGCATTTCAACTGCGCACACAGGCCAGCCGGGGCTAACAGCTTCCAGCTTCCAACTACGACATTCGAAGCCATAATCAAACAGCATAAACTGGAATTTATTTATTTTTTCACATAGAAAAAGGACACACGTATTAAATCACGTCTGCGCTGCGCCAAATCGCAGATTAATTTGTGATTACATGGCTACTTTAAACGGTTCCATTAAGCCTTTAGCCCAAAAGAGCGCACATTTACAAAGATAATGATAAATTCTCACATGTTCACGCCTCACTTCTTTACAGAGGATGATTCTATATTATATTAATGTTCCACTAAATTAATCTGAAAAACTCTGAGCGCTCTCTCCCGTCCAAAGACTATAGAATCCCCTAATATCTTACAGGGACTTTGTCTCGTCTCACTACCTCCACACAAAGTGGAGCAGAAATGTCATCAAAACGATTAAAAATAAATAAAACTAGCCATTTACAGGGTTCGTACGGTCATGAAAAACCCAGAAAGCTTTGGAAAAGTCGTGGAAATTAATTTGACAAATCTCTGTATAATAGAATATATGTTTAATTACGTCCTGAATGTCGGTGCGGGATTGCGCATTTTGGTTTTACTCATTTTCGCAGGTTTCGCACGTTTGGAAAATGTCTCCAAACATTTATTTAATATACAATGTAGGTTAGATGCGTTAAAAAATTCACACAGCATATCAGATTAAGTGAGTCATTTGAAAACAGCGTGAGTGGTTCAGTTGTACCGCGTCTTCTCGCTCTCACTCTCTCAAAATTGCCTTACATCAGCGCATCTCGTCTGCACTAAGACAGCTGCTGAAGGCTGCGATACAAGACATTCGCTCAGCTGACAGGACTGTCACTTGCCTAATCGGGTCAGTGTTGCAACAGCACAAAAGTTTATCATTTGCACGTCTTTTTAAGTCTTTTTTAAACCATTCTGTACTTGTGCGCTCCAAACTAGTTTTCTGGGCACATGAAGCCGCCTCACAAACACCTCAAGAAAAAGTTATTGTTTTCATTGTTTCCGACTCAAGTAACCTTGCATTTTAATAAATAATTTTACAAAAAGACAATTAAACGGTCATAAATAAATAAACAATTTACTAACAATAGCACAAGGATACAAATGAAACAAACTGTGTTTTAACTTTTTCAGGTAGGCTAGCCTAAAACTAACAGTAGCTGCTACTATTCAGGAACAAAATACTATGATGTAAAGTCATAGATATAGATTATATTTCTATATTAATCCATATTAAATATGAAAAAGTTATTTAGTCAAGAGCAGATTTGAGCAGAGTGATTTTTTTTATTTTGTTCTTTAACACAGACAGCAGGTATACTAAAAGCTGCTGGCACTTTCATACCAAATGTTAATGTTAACCATGTTAATTAATTAGGCCTATTGGTTATTGTTAATTAATGTTAACAACAAAAGACAAAATCACTCACTGCTCTTGGCTGAATAACTTTTGTAACTTTAATTTTAAGAATTAATCTGTTGTTTAATTTACAGTGAATTTACCGTTTTTAATTTACAGTTTATTCCATTTCTGCAGCATTTCTGTACCTGAATGTTTTCCACCAAAGCTGTTTCTAAAACGAAATTCAGGTCCTGAGTTTAATTTATAATACTGCCTAAGCAAATTACAATATACTTAACATTCTGGCATTCAGTTATGTGATTATGTAGCCTAACTTATGTTCTCTGCATGAAGTCACGTCTGGCCCTGACGCAGCCTGTGCTTATTAGAAAGCAAACAAATAGCATTAATAATCATTAATTTTCCTTAGCATATGCTATGATAAATCTGAACATTTGTGTAAAATAATGGAGCATTACATCATGAATATTGCCTTAAAAGTAATTGAAATGTATTGGTTGAACGAAGCCTGCATTTAATGAATAAATGCCTACGATATAGGAGTTAGCTTATCACACAAACTAGAGTCCTGTTTTTCGGAATATCTGCACGATGGCAAATGTACAATAAACAACAAGTTACTGAGTAACTTTCAGACACAAAATTCTGCTTTGCCCCATCAATGCGTCTCCGAGCAACACAGTGTTTTGTTTCTCAGCATTACACGGACCAGTAAATGGTTCAAATAGGCTATAAGTACAGTCGTTTGCGAAGTTAAATGAATTAGCATTTTAAACAAATTGATTTAAGGTTGATTTAAAGGGGTCATATGATGCTTTTTTAAACATCATTATTTTGTGTATTTGGTCTAACAGAATATGTTGACATGCTTTAATGTTCAAAAAACACATTCTTTTTCAAATACTGTACATTATTGTAGGTCCTCTATGCCCCGTCTCTCTCAAACGCTTTGTTTTCTACAAAGTCCCTCCTTCCGACAAGCGCAATCTGCTCTGATTGGCCAGCTGACCCAGTGCATTGTGATTGGCCGAACACCGCAAGCACTCGTCGGAAATGTAACGCCCCTTGCCATAATCGCGAGCTTCATCTTTCTCTCTCTCTCTCACTCTCTCGCGCTCTCTCTCGCGCGCTCTGTCTCTCTCACTCTCTCTCTCTCTCTATTTTGTGTATTTTGTGTTACTCCATAATAATGTTCTAGTTGAGGGCATTTGTAGCATAGGTATGAGGCCCAAACATAACCTCAAGCCCAGGGGCCCGTAAGTCCTGCTCTGCAGACAAAACCAAATTAAACCCTGCGGCTCGTGACGATACATTGAGGTCTTAAGACACGAAATGATCGGTCTGTGCAAGAAACTGAACAGTATTTATATCATTTTTTACCTCTGATCCACCGCAATGTCTGAGCACGTTCACAACATCCGGCGCGTGACGCGTACGTGCTCTGGCATAGTAGACATGGATATATAACAGTAGATGCCTCATTAGTGACTGTTTCTATGGGACGCGATACGTTCCAAAATGGCGGATGCGTCAACGTATCTGGAGCGGTTGAATAGGGAATCTATACATATCTATGGTAGTAGACGCATGTGCGGAAGCGATCTGTCGCGCGTATACGTCACTCATTATTTACAAAATGCAGAGAGATTGCAGATGGGTTCACTGGCACTGCAATGATCTAAAGATATTTAGAAGTACAGGTCATCACAATGGAAGACAATTTTGATATATCATCAGACAATGTGGAATTTTTTGCCCAACCGTGTTTATTTGACGTCGCTCGCCGGATGTTGTGAACGCGCTCAGGACAGTTGGACATTGCGGTGGATCAGAGGTAAAAAATTATATAAATACTGTTCAGTTTTTTGCACAGACCGATCGTTTTGTGTCAATGATACCTCAATGTATCGTCACGAGCCGCAGGGTTTCATTTGGTTTAGTCTGTGTTTGTTTTTTTTTACTCTCAAAGCCGTGGAGCCCATTGACTGCCATTATAAGACTGATAGACTGCAACGGTTTGAGTTAAAAATCTTTGTTTGTGTTCTACTGAACAAACAAAGTCACCTACATCTTGGATGCCCTGGGGGTAAGCAGATAAACATCAAATTTTCATTTTTGGGTGAACTATCCCTTTAAGGCTTGAGACTTGACTGCAAAATCACTTAGACCCACATCACATGATTCTATCCAAAATAATGTTCCATTACTAGATGTTAATCAGGATTCATATCTGCTAGGCAGGTTAAAGTAAAATGTGCACTCTGCACCCCTATATCTGTGTTTTCCTGCAACACAGTTCTTATTTCTCTGTTTATCATGCCAAATGTTAATAAATCTTTTTATAACTTGTAGAATATTGAGTTTTGAATTTCCCTTTGTGGTTAATTGTTACAATGGCATTTTATTGTTTGACACTCTAATTTCTTCCATTAGGCTCATTACTGCAGAAAGAGTCTGCACTGTTCTACTTTTAGGGAATTAATTTAAATTGTTCACCATGAGTTTAAAGGGTAATTCATTTTAGTTGCTGCTAAATTAGAGATGAAGCCTGGAAAAACTTAGTTGTGTAACTTCAAAACATGCACAATCCTATTTTTGCAAGTAAAACAAAACCTGTTTTATGCTAAATAAATATAAAGGGATGATAATTGCTACTTTGCTTTTTAATTGAGATTAATTTAGATGAATTCTGCTATCAGTGTAGAGCGTTTTTGCATAAAGGAATAAATATGACTTTATAGGAACTATTAGTGATTTCATTTCTTTATAATAAAGACATTCAGAGAAAGAATATAAAAAGCCAGAATGTCTAGCCAGACTGGATAAGAATTAATTAATTATTTGCTGGCATATAGAAGAATAGACTTTGAGTTACAGAAAAATCCAAGAGATTCTGGGACCAAAAAAAAAGACACTGAGAAATGCTCTGATATTTAAACATTTAACAACAAGTGACAGAAACAAAGAGAGAAAGTGAGAAAGTGTTTTCACAGAATGGCTCAGTTTCAGAAATGCATATTTTGTAGTCATTAATTTAATAAATTAATTAGTTCCCTTTCGTGGAACTTCGAACTGCGTCCTCTAGGGGTCGCTATGGGGAACGCCTCGTCGTGACCCGTGTCTGAAGCCTACATTGAAAAAACACCAACTTGTTTGGCCGGCGACAGCCATGACGTCACTACCGGCGCGACTAGTACAAAATAGGCCCCGGTAGCGCACATCATTCACCTTCTTCGTCTTCACTGACCGGTCTGTTTGAAGCGTGCATTCCAAAAAGCAAAGTAAGAGCTTTTTCTTTCCTACTATGGTGAGCACTAGCGAAGCATTTAGGAAGTGTGTACATCCGTGTCAGCGGTTTCTGACGCCCGATCATTCACACGATCTATGCGTTGTTTGTTTGGGCGAGGAGCACGCACGCGATGTCCTCGAGGGCAACCATCGGTTTCCCGCGG
>NW_015508088.1:2164-3160 GCF_001515645.1 Sinocyclocheilus grahami | reverse complement strand
TCATGAGAGCATGTATACTAATGGGAGACCGAGGTGGTCATGTGTAAAAATAACCTGAGAGAATGTATAAAGGTACCTGCAGCATGATCCGGTCGTAAGAGCCTCGGAGCAGAGCTCCAGCACAGAAGTCATGGGGGTGAGTACGATCCAAATATCATGATATCTGTATATTGAAGACGGACTGAAACGGCTGTGTGTGCGTAACCTTCTATAGTTCCATTGCAGTGTTTCCCGGGACCTGTACGATTCTGTCCCTTGCTAGACGCCCTCGGTGAGGTGCCGTTGCTGGGCTCAGAAGCCAGGTGCTCTACTTGCAGTAGGAAAGGCGTTCACTCGTCGACATATGTCCAGGCGGGGGGATAAAAAGCCGGACTCCGGCTTCAATCCTCCTGGAGCATGCGGCCAAACACGGGTTTTTGTGGGAGCCTTCGTGAACATCAGGCCCCCGGGGCCACGCTGCGATGCACCCGGATTGGGCTACAGTGCCTGGTCGCCCCGAGGGGCTTCCTGGCCACCGGCGTATTCCGTCTTGCTGAGGCAACGGACGGGAGGTACAGGGGGCATCACCAGGATCCTCCTGTGTAAGGCTGTCTTAGGCAGAGCTCCCATCACCACTGAGATGTGTGAGCCGGCCGTTTCCAGCTGGCCGATATGGTCGGGTTTCCATGAGCTTAAAATCCAGATAATATGGTAAGATGTCCACGTAAAGCAAGGCTTTGCGCTTTTCTCTAAATCCACGTGAGTGGTAAATGTGCACGTGAAGCTTTGCGCATTTTTCTAAAATTCACATAGCTGGTAGATGGGCACGTGTTGCTTTGCCCATTTTCTAAAATTCCACGTAGGTGGTAAATGGGCACGGGATTCTTTGCCCATTTCTCTAAAATCCTGTGAAGGTAAGGGTTACGCGTGCGGTCTTCGTTCCCTTTGTTTCAGAGTGGAGTAACACCCCGATACCCTGGGTCCCACTCAAATGGTGTGTCTTGGTCGACACACCCT
>NW_015508088.1:0-816 GCF_001515645.1 Sinocyclocheilus grahami | reverse complement strand
AGTGACAGGCCAAGACTAGAAATTGATCCAATAAGTAGGCTCTTGATCGTATTCCCTGGAAGGAATACTTCATGATTCTAGGCCCTGGCGCCACCTCCGAGGAGGATTTTTATGGCACAGCTGGTACGGTGGCCCCTGCCGTCCCGCAGTTCTGGGCACCGAGCCAGCCGCCCTCATTACACCAGAGGTCAATCTCGAGAGACTGATTCCCGTGGTAGACTAGTGGTAGCCTGGGTTCTACTACCAATCTTGTCCCAGTGGGACCTGCACACTGTGAGGCTCTAGTAATGTCCCTTGGCAGCCTAGGCTTCTGGCCGTAGGGAGTAATGTCACTGACAGCCTGTCAGTCCAGGACAGGGGCAACTCCAATAGCGATATGGTGTAGTTGGTACTTAGTGGCTCGCCATGGTTCTGGCTTGCACTCCCCTCAGCATGGCGGCGTGGGTATACCGTTCCCCATAGCGACCCCTAGAGGACGCAGTTCGAAGTTCCACGAAAGGGAACGTCTCGGGTTACTTATGTAACCATGGTTCCCTGAGGGGAACGAGACACTCACACGAATCATTCACACGAATAATAAACACCATCAGGATAACACACACGACACTGAGATAATGCAATTAACATTCATTTAAAAACATAAGATGCAACATAAAGTCCTAATGCTCATAACTTATAAGAACAAACAAAAAAGGAAACTGTATATATTAAGGGAAATTTCTGTTAACATGCTTTACTGTAGCATTTTTACAGTCCTTTACTGTTAAAATTATGATAGTATTTTACAGTGTAGAGACTCGATCTGTGTTCAGAGTG
>NW_015508087.1:30827-31287 GCF_001515645.1 Sinocyclocheilus grahami | reverse complement strand
CCAAATAATATGAGTCACAGCCCAATAAGTCAATAGTGTGTTCAGTATTAGAATTTTTTAACAAATATTGTACTAATTTTGACATTTAGGCACTTTAGAAATTGTGAGTTAATACACTACCAGTCAAAAGGTTTTGATCGGTGAGATTTTTTTTTTAAGTCTCTTCTGCTCACCAAGCCTGCATTTATTTGATACAAAATACATCAAAAACAGCAATATTGTGAAATATCTTTTTAAATGACTGCTTTGTTTGAATACATGTTAAAATGTAATTTATTCCTGTGATTTCAAAGCTGTATTTTCAGCATTATTTCTCCAGTCTTCAGTGTCATATGATCCTTCAGAAATCATTCTAATATGCTGATTTGCTGCTCAAAAATAATTATTATTATTATATTGTCGAAAACAGATTAGATTGTTTATGAATAGAAAGTTCAGAAGAACAGCATTTATCTGAAAT
>NW_015508087.1:28523-29606 GCF_001515645.1 Sinocyclocheilus grahami | reverse complement strand
ATCTCAATTTTAATTTCTGAATGAATTATATTTTTAAGGTAGAGTATGTAACCTGTTTTTATGGCAGTGTGTTTAACTGTCACTGAAATTCAGAATGCATGCACTAAAATGTGTCGCAGTAAGCAAACTAATTATTTATCCTTTTATTAGGTCCCTGCCCCTGTTGTGGTTCACATTCAGTTGTTGGTGTTACACATTAAATAATCATAGCCTTGGAACGGGTGCCTCAAAACAAAGTATTTTCCTGATAAACACTATCATTATGTCAAGTAAAAGGAGAAAAAAAAATCCCATTGATATTCTAGTAAGTGAATTGGGGTTAAGGTTGAAGCAAGATTGTCTGCTGGATCTGCAAACAAGGTAATCAGATTTTGCATCTGCTGGTTTGCAGTTGTGGGTAAACAGAGTTACAGCTAGTGCCACTGGAAGCTTCGTGTACTCATTAAGCTAATTGCGTCAATCTCCACATCCTCTTCACCTGCATGCTTATCAGGCACAGCCTTCGCATCGGTGACAGGTCAATTGCTTGGGCAGCGAGCTCCTGGTTAATCGCTCGTCAAATGGAAACATCCGCCAATTGAGTTCTGGTCACTGGAGTTCAATGGAATTGCTGTGAGCTAATGCTAGCACCCTATTTTTCAACTCTTTCTCCATTCCTTATGTCCTGACAACACAAGACATGATGAATGAGTTATCTATGAAGAAACGCAGTCCTTGATGATTGAATTAATGGTATAATACACACATAAGCATGTGTCACTAACAAACAAAACTGTATACAGTCAAACGGTTCATCCTGAATTCAAAATCGATCAACTCCAACTACTGAGATTATCAAAGTGTAATAGTCAGACATTCTTTTCTACAAGTTAAATAAAACGGACTAGCCTATCATAATTTCTGTTCTTCTGTTAAACACACGAAAAACAATATGGACACACTTTTTAAATTATTCATAGTCCTACTGCTATTAATGCTGCACCTTGCTATTAAACCTAAAGAGTAAATACAAATGTCACTAAACGAGGTTTTCTACTGGTTTTTCTTGATTTCACATTAAAGATTAAGCAGCAACCCCCAAAT
>NW_015508087.1:26178-27636 GCF_001515645.1 Sinocyclocheilus grahami | reverse complement strand
TCGCCAGAGTTGTTGTTGTTTTTTTTTGCAACTCTTGAAAAATCTCTTTTAACAACTTCTAAGGTCACATTTAGCTTTGTCATTATTTAGTGCGAAATACGTCCAGATGATGTTTGTCTGTCATTACCTCGGTCAAGCATCGCTCTGTTAAACGAGAGCTGTGACGGATCGTTGTCAGTGACTCACTGCCTTTTTCTTTTCAGCGACAAGATAAGCAAATGGGAAAAGTTTCTATTCTACACAACTATTTATTTTCAAAAAGCCATAGTGAAAAAAATATATATAGTAAAACGTATTTTAAATACATTGTTCATGCTTAGTATACTAAAGTATACGACCCTGCAGTTGTACTGTTGGTATAATAAACTGGAATCCTTAAAGTCTGCTAAATTGGAACAACTAATTTTGTATTTAGTGCACTTTAATTGTGTGGAAGTAGTGCTGAAGTAAAACTAAAGATATACTGAAGTATATTTGATTGCGCCAAAGTGGAACTATTACGTTATCTTGCATTTAAAGACTGATATTATACAGGGATCATACAATCCTCATCAATAGAGACATTAAAACATCTTAGGCTTAACAAAAAAAAAACTAAAAAAAGTATGTGCTCATTTCCAAGTCAGAACTGAACTAAAAATGATTTGAGCATTTAGCATACAATTTTAAACCATTTGAATTGCACAATAGCACAGGCTTGCCATTTTATTCTACATAAATGTTCTTAATCCAAGTGATTAAATGTATTCAATATGTTCAAATTCATAACTTAAAATGTCAACATCTGTCAGTGGCAGTCACAGTATTTTTTTTAGGTCAAAGCAGATATCAGAATTGAAATACCAAGTGATATTTTGGTATAGTGATAATGTTTAAACTTTACATATGTGAGGTTCTTTTTTATGAGAAGAACTTTGATAAACAAAACTTTGTCACTAATGAACTGCAAAAAGTGGTGGGACATTTCCCCTCCATAAATGATGCATATAACAGACTTGAGTAGCACCCTCAAGATCCAACACAGAGGTGGTGAGTTCAGCACGGCCAAAAACAACTCGCACTATCCACAGGAAATATTAGAGCTAGCATTAGTCAAGGTCTATGGTTTGTGTGCACCACAGATAGTCCCAAAAACATTGTCTTCGCCCCCTTCATCATCTTTGCTTTTACAGAATAAGAAACTTGAAATGGGACACAAACAAGCTCCAGCTGATGATAGAGAATTTGATAAGTGCAGTCACTCAAGAACATACAGTACACAAGCAGGAGGTTATGAAACTCCTTCAGAAGACTAATGGAAGCGGTTCTACAGTACTTACAAGTTATGAAATTAAGTATTTTCCTTACACAAAGTGAAGGATAGCTTCAAAAGGCCTGGGATTGCATCAAAATCCAATAATTGTGAACCATTTGTTTTTGGGTGAACCATTTGTCTTTAAAATCAAGGTGAACTCTATG
>NW_015508087.1:21753-22319 GCF_001515645.1 Sinocyclocheilus grahami | reverse complement strand
CCTTCAGCCGTCAGTCTGAAGGTCTGGCTACGCGAGACTAGGTTGTACCAAACTCGGCTGTGCCTCAGATATTCTGTACACTGCACTAGATAAGCATTTTTCTCCTTATAGGAGAGGACCTTAACCTCATCCAACAGTAGTAGAAGAATTTTACCCTGCACTCTTCTAGACTGTACAGTACATTCATAGTTCTCTGCCAATTATGGAGCTCTGGGTTGCCTAAAGAGTCAGCCTGACCTACTGCCTCCCCCCTTTTGGTTGTCTGCGCTGAGTCCGGATGCCGACATCCCTGGCCCAGTCTGCGGGTCTGGGACCCCTTCTGCCAGCCAAATTGCAGCCCAGCGATTCCTCAGTCACATCCAAATGTCAGCTATTCACTGGCTCATAAAGAGGCCAGAAGTTAAATGTCAAGTAATGCCTTTTAAACTAATTGCCTTCAGTGTTTCCCCAAGAAGTGAGTCTCTATTGCTAGTGCTGATTAGTGGGAAGGGCTAGCTTTTAGCCAGATGTTAGCAGGTGTCCTCTATCTTTTAACTATGTCCCTCTGGGCATATTCTATCGGAACA